>NC_089198.1:9844210-9924210 GCF_963930695.1 Labrus bergylta | reverse complement strand
TTCTTGGTGAACATATCTTAACACATGACTGTATTTAAAGTCATTTGGATCAAATATAAGTTACAAACTTTTTTAACTTGTGTCTTCTGGTCCAGGAGCCGGTCCATTCCCCGCTGTGTTGGATCTGTACACTTTTGGTGGAGGTTTGTCAGAGAAGAGAGCCTCTCTGCTGGCTAGTCGAGGATTTGTTGTTCTGACTGTGGCGCTGTACGGCCACGACGACATGCCCAAGAACATCAAGGAGGTCCATCTGGATTACTTTGAAGAATCAATAGAGTTTTTGAAAAGGCAGAATAAGGTGAGGGCTTTTGAAAAATACAGTCCAATCACTTTTTGGGACACATTTTCATTTTCTAAACTCCAAGAGTTATCCAGAAAAGCCAAGTTCCTTTCCCCGCTTGTCATTCTCCACTCTCTTTCTCTCCATGATTTCCAACTCTACCCACTGTCCTATCTCTACAATAAACTCACAACAACATTCCCAAAATAACAAATCTTTAAGAAGCAATAAGCAGCTAAAAGTCTGTTCTTTTTTCCACAGGTGGGCAGTAAAGGAGTCGGTATGATATCACTTTCAAAGAGTGGAGATCTTGCACTTTCAGTAGCTTCTTACCTGCCTGGTGTTGAAGCCACAGTGTGGATCAACGGCTGCTCTGCCAACACAGCGTTACCTCTTTACTACAAGAAGAGCCAGATACTTCCTGCGTTAATGTTTGACGTAAGCAGGATGATTCCCTCTGAATCAGGAGCCTACAATATCAAGTATGTTACTAATGATCCACTGCTGGAGGAGAACAAGGCCACCTTGATCCCCATCGAAAAAGCAAAGGGACGTTTCCTCTTTGTGGTGTCAGAGGACGACTTGAACTGGGACAGTAAGACTTACACAGAGGAGATGGTGGAGAGGCTGAAGCATCATGGGAAGGACAACTTTGAGAGCATGTGTTACCCTCGAGCGGGGCACTACCTGGAGCCGCCTTATGGCCCGTACTGCCCCTCCAGTTTTCACAGCCTTGCGGGTAAACCAGTCCTATGGGGGGGTGAGCCCAGGTCCCATGCAGCAGCTGAAGTCCACCTGTGGAAGAAGATCCAGGAGTTCTTCAGAGCTAATGTGAGCTGTGACGTTACAGAGACTAGAGCAAACTTATAGATACAGAAACAGAGGATCAAAGAATTTGCATAACTGTTTTTTAAAGAAACGGTTTAAAATTGAATAGTTTTTTGATTAGATCATGTATGAAAAGGTCATTACATATCACAACATTATGCGGGGAAAGGTTCACTAAGAGCTTCACATTTGTTTTATATTGCACAGAAAGGTGTGATTACTGAAGCTCTGATAGATGAAGTCTGAACCCTGGTCCCAATTTGACTTT
This sequence comes from Labrus bergylta, assembly GCF_963930695.1. Taxonomy (NCBI): domain Eukaryota; kingdom Metazoa; phylum Chordata; class Actinopteri; order Labriformes; family Labridae; genus Labrus; species Labrus bergylta. The sequence goes on along the minus strand of NC_089198.1, from coordinate 9,922,834 downwards.
TTCATTAAGTGACAAAACCGCATCTTGGAGCATTTTGTTTTGCTTAAAGTCACATATGTTTCTTGCGGATAAATAAATGTGTTGTATCCGCCTGGAGAAGCTGACTATTTATTGTTTCCTGCGATCACTTCATGTTGTGTTATCAAATTAGTTACAATGGTTAAGTTTCATTTTGCTCAAGATATCTTATTTGATTCAGCTTCAGATCTACGCATCTAACTGGTGTTCTTTCAAATACCATTCTTATCGTGGTCACTTATTCATTTACATTTTTACCTGCAACTTTTACACTCTGGGACTTGCAGGCCATACAGTTACCTTAAGTACTATTCTATTAATCTACATATAATGGCGGAGTAAGATGCTGCTGTCATTGCTAAATTTGTTCGATATAATAAAGCCAAAACTGGTACCAAATGAAGAGCCGAAAGAGCCGGTGTTATGCAGAGAAATGTATCCCTACCAAAAATGGCATGCGTCTTGAAGATGCGTTTGAAAACATACATCTTGTTTCTGTGGACAGATGTGTGATGACAAAACATGTGAAGTTTATACTTTATACAGTACAGTGTCCTCATTATTCTGTAGAGTCGAATGAAGAAGCATTTTCATTAGCCTGCGTATTATTTTTTTTTACAGAAGTTGAAATATTTTTTGCAGCAAGTTAAATGTTTGGACGTTTTTTCATCATCATGAAATATTTATGCAGTTGACCCCTCAGGACCACCGTAGTATTCTGCCTCTTGTTTTCTTTTCTTTTTTTAAATTATAATAATTATTTGCTCTATTTTAGTTTATCAGTTTTCTTACAAAGTAAACAGTTTGAAGTTCATCCTCCAGATCAGCAGGTGGCGGTAGTGTATCTGAAAGCTATTGACCAATCATATATAAAAAAAGAATTAAGGGCTTCTTGCAGTCGTCCTCTCCTTTTCACTGTCGAACATTTAAGTCACATAAGTTTGCAGCTTTGCGCGAAACGAAAACAAAGCCAGCTGAACTCTTGACATAAAGATTACATTTGGATTAATTTTCAACTTGGACACAAAAACATTCACCTCAGCAGAACTGTCATGCTGCACACAGGTGAGCGACACAACTAGAAAAAAAAAAGAAACTTCACCTGATCTGACACTAACAGATCACACTCCGCGTCAGCTCGCTGACAGGTAAATAATTTGGACGAAATCAATGCATCCACGTAATTTAAACGACCCAATTAATGCAATCAGTGTTAGTAAGTAGCCTATAGTAGACCCGGATCACAGACTGCATGATCACATTACAAAGTCTTAATAAGAAGTTGGAAACTTTAATGCTTTCATTTTGACATCTAGAATCCAGAATTGCAAAACTGGGATGTGCAAATAAATTAACACAAGCTATAGAAAAAGTTTTAACCTCACAGATTGAACAAAAATAATTGAAACATGAGAAGGAGATGCTTTTAAGTGCTTGTAACATGACTATTTTCAATAGAGTGTACAGTCTTACGCACAGCTGCTCTTCAGATGGTTAAGAGGGAGAAACAGAAAATATTTAACTTTGACTGCCTGGATATTCACTCCACAACTGTTAGGTTATTGATTGATTGATTCACACACAGGATTCAGGAATACCTGGCTTAGGAACATAAAGAAAATATAAAAGCACATGTGTGGGTGCAGGAGAAGCTTACTGTACAAATGGCTTTTTATGAAAATCCCACTCAGTAGACATGTAAAAGGACAATAAAAGTAACTATCAGACATCACATAAAGTGCAGGAAATTAATATTGACAAGCAAAGAAAAGAAAGTTAAAAAGAAACAAGCAAAAAACTTTGACAAACAATAAATCAAAGAGTCTCTATTGCAAGTTTTTTGTACACAATCAACAACATAGATGGATCAATAAGATTAGAATATTATTTCCACAAGGTGACACCTCGATGCTTGATTGAGAATTGTTTTTGTTTTAAAATGATATGATGTGTGTGTTCTGTTTATTTCCTTTCATACAGATTGAAGTCTGAAATCTTCACATAAAGAAAAGATGTCCTCTCAGGTCAGACTGAAGCTGCTGCCGAGCGCCAGGTGTTTGTTCGATGAGCCCGTTCAGGTGAAGGTGGCCGGGCTGAGGTCCAGACAGGTGGTCACCATGAGAGCCAGATCCACTGACGAGAGGGGGATGGTCTTTAGTTCTTCAGCGACATACAAGGCTGATGGGAGCGGAGAGATCCACCTGGACAGGGACCCGTCGCTCAGCGGGAGCTACATCGGGGTTGAACCCATGGGTCTGCTGTGGTCCATGAAGGCAGACCGTTTGCACAAAAGGTTTCAAAAGAACAATTCACTGAATCCTCACGTGGTGAAGTTTTCCGTTGAGGAGGGAGAGGGCCGAACTCTGGCAGAGGAAACCAACGAGAGACTTCTGATTAGAGACGGAGTCGGCAGGATCCCGGTCAAAGAGGGGAATGTTCGGGGAGTCTTGTTTACACCCCCAGGTATGTCTTTGTCTGTGTCAGGCTTTCAACTGTTCAGTGAACACATGCAGAGTTTTATACGTCCACTATTCCAGTGATCTAAAACGGGTGTATTTTTTTGTTTCTTCATCCAGGTGACGGCCCGTTCCCCGCTGTGTTGGATCTGTACACGTTTGGTGGAGGTTTGTCAGAGAAGAGAGCCTCTCTGCTGGCAAACAAAGGGTTTGTGGTTCTGACCGTCGCCCTGTACGGCCATGACGACATGCCTAAAGACATTAAAGAGATTCATCTGGATTATTTTGAAGAAGCGATTGAGTTCTTAAGGAAACACGACAAGGTGAGTTATTTTAATTGACTAGTCCAAATTTTTAGGACACGTTTGCTTGTTTGCTTTTTCTACCAATGTGTCATTTTTCACTCACACCAATATACAGTATACAATATACAATATATAATATACAATATACACACCAATGAGATGCTAACATTGTCTATGAATTAATTTCAAGTTCTGGCTTAAATTTTGTCAAAACTGAAGCTCAGCTGATCTATTTGTTTTAATCTACTTTTTAAATTCTATATTGTGGTATCTATCTATTTTTTTGTACATTCTTAATTTTTCTTTTTTTCTTTAAATTGTACTGTGTTCACTTTTTGTTTGCAGTCTTTGCTCTTTGCTGCTGTAACAATGTAAATTTCCCCGTTGTGGGATAAATAAAGGATTATCTTATCTTATCTTATCTTATCAATAGTCAGTGACATGTCAAAAAAAGGTTAAAATCAGCTAATAGTTTGTACCTTCCTCCGCAGGTGGGCGGTAAAGGAATTGGTATCATCTCTCTTTCAAAAAGTGGAGACCTTGCACTTTCAGCAGCTACTTACCTCTCAGGTGTTGAGGCCACGGTGTGGATCAACGGCCACTCTGCAAATACAATTTTCCCTCTCTACTACAAGAAGAGCCTTCTTCACCCTGCATTACTGTTCGATACAGGCAGGATAATACCTTCTGAATCGGGGGCCAGCATTGGCAAGTATGCGATGAATAATCCCCTACTAGAGGAGAACAAAGCTTCTCTGATTCCCATCGAGAAGGCAAAGGGACCGTTCCTCTTTCTTTCTTCAGAGGAAGACATGAACTGGGACAGCAAGACTTGTATGGACATGATGGTGGAGAGGCTGAAGCATCATGGGAAGGACAACTTTGAGAGCATGTGTTACCCTCGAGCGGGGCACTACCTGGAGCCGCCTTATGGACCCTACTGCCCCTCCAGTTTTCATGGGCTTTGGGGTCAACGTATCCAGTGGGGCGGTGAGGCCAGGTCCCATGCAGCCGCTGAGGTCCACATGTGGAAGAAGATCCAGGAGTTCTTCAGGACTAACCTGAGCTGCGATGAAGAGATAAATAACAACAGCTTTGCTTCAAGTTAACTAAAAAATATGTAGAGGATGTATACCAAGCGAATGATTTAATGTTTGATCGATCATTAAATATGTCATGGATGATCACAGCCTAATGTCAGATTTTAGCTTTTATGAATGACAATGACCTCTTTGAGAAGTTTCAGTCTGGTTTAAGAGGACTCCATCGTACAGAAACATCCCTCCTCAGAGTAACAAATGACCTTCTTTTATCTACTGACAGAGGAGAGAGCGCAATTTTAATTATTTTAGATTTGAGTGCATTTGACACAGTAGATCATGCGTCATCATCATTTTAATTGAACGCCTAGAGTCCTGTGTTGGTGTCAAGGGGCACTGTGCTTAGTTGGTTTTATTCCTATCTTTCAGACAGAACCTTTGAGGTAACCATTTCTGAATTACCTGTGGTGTACCTCAAGGTTTCTCTCTGTTCTTTTTCTCTAAAAACTCCTATGATATTGCTTGACCCTACTGAGCCGCTTTATTTCAAGAGCCCTGAAAATTACCTTGCTGCGGCCACTAGATGGCGATAGAGTTCTCTCTAAACAAGCACATGCCTGCTGTGGCAGGAATACACACAATTCATGGATAGTAATAAATTTGCTTTGAATATGAACATCAGTTTTGTTAAAACTGCACCTGCTAACATTTTTTTTTTGTTTAATTTCATGGACGGGATGGGGAAATATTAATTTTAAAACAATTTGTGCATTTTAATATTAATCAGGAACTAAATCACCAAGACAGAATTTCTGAAGGGCTGCAAATAAATCCTCCAACTCTATCCGGTCAGAAGCCTTCTCAGCATCAAATACAATGACCTGGGGTGGGTACCAGAGGGTTGCTGGTTTAAGTACCGGTACGGTCCAATGTGTATAGAAATTGATCTGGATCCTGCAGAGGTCTGCAGAGGTGCCCTTGAGCAAGGCACAGAACATCATTATACCCCATGTTTTGTTCTTTCACTGTGCATAACATTCATGTAAATCTTCACACAAATTTACTGTAATTTCCGGACTATTAAGCACACCTGAATATAAGCCGCGCCCACTGAATTTTTAAAAAATAAGTATTTTGAACATAAATAAGCCGCTCATGTCTATAAGCCGCAGGTGCCTACATAGAAACAAATGAACTTTACACAGGCTTTAACCTAAACACAGCTTGTAACAAAAATAAAAAAATAGCGGTAAACGGTAGCCTACCAAGAAAGTCATGGGTCACTATCTTCCTCCTCCTGCGCACTGAAACCACTGAAGTCATCTCGGAGTGTCGGAGTTGAATAGCTTCAGAATTGCTTCATCCGATGTTGGATTGTTTTCATTGTCGCTCTCGTCACTTTCATCCGGAGGCAAATCCCCCGCTGCCCTCTTCAACACGCAGCAGTCCAGCCTTTCGAAACCCGTTGATGATAGTGGATTTTTTTGACAATGCTCCACACTGTCAGGACCCACTGGCAGACTTGACCATAAGTTGCTCTTCGCATGCGGCCCGTTTTAGTGAAGGATTTCTCCCCACTTGTCATCCAAGCCTCCCACTGAACTCGGAGCGCCACCTTAAATGCACGAGTTACGCTGATGTCGAGTGGCTGCAAATACTTTGTTGTGCCCCCAGGAATCACAGCTGGAATTGAGTTTGTCCTCTTGATGGCTTCTTTCACAGAAACTGTTATGTGGGCCCTCATGCTGTCCAAAACGAGCAATGCCTTGTTCCTGTGAAAGAATCCTCCCGCTCGCTTGCCGTAACACTCCGTATGCCATTCATGCATTAGGCTTTCCGTCATCCATCCTTTCTTGTTGACTTTCACAACAATTTCTCTCGGGGAATTTTTCTTTTGGCATCGTCGTGCGTTTAAAAATCACCATCGGTGGAAGCTTTTCTCCCGATGTCGTGCAGCTCAGAACACAGGTGAAGTGCGTTTTTTCATGCCCAGTTGTTTTCAGCGTGACGGATGAGTGAGAGGCAGGTCAAACGTCAGAGGAACCTCATCCATATTTATGATGCCGTGCGGGCCGATAGAATGCTCCGCTATCTTTGCATCAGTGAATTTGCGGAAGTTTGAAACTTTTTCCTCGTAGTCGGGAGGGAGCTGCTGACACAGACTCGTCCGTACCCTGATGGACAGGCCTTTACGTCTCATAAATCTGAGACACCACGATGGTCCACCTCTAAAATCCTCAGACTTCATTGCGGTGGCGATTGTTTTGGCTTTCAGTCGGATCTGCACAGTTGAAACACCTCGGCCGTCTGCTCTCTGTGTGTTGACCCAGTCTTCAAGCTCATTTTCTAGTTCGGGCCATCTGCTTTTCTTCCCTCTGAAAGCTTTTGTTGTCTTTTTGCACTGAGTCAGTTCCTCACACTGCTGTTTTCAACGTCTTACCATCGACTCATTAAGGCCAAGCTCCCGTGCAGCAGCTCTATTTCCTTTTCCAACAGCCAGATCGATCGCCTTTGACTTGAACGCTGCATCATATGCATTTCTTTGTGTCTTTGCCATGATGAGGGTGACGAAATGACTACCGTAATCAGAATGATGGGAAGTTTGAGCGCGCTCGATTTAATCTAAACAGTAAACTAAACAGTTACATTGTTTCACCTTAACCCGTTCGACTATTTCATTGGTCTAATGAAAGCTTCATGCCGCCAAAAAACTGAGCACCGTCACATAATGTGTTTTTTGCTCAGTTTTTTGGCGGCATGAAGCTTGTGAAAGCGGGAAAAATCCATAAATTAGCCGCGTCATTGTTTAAGCCGCGAGGTTCAAAGTGTGGGAAAAAAGTAGCGGCTTATAGTCTGGAAATTACGGTAAATTTCAGACTGATATAGATGCTCATTTGATGGCACTTGGTTATCTTGCAAAATATGCACAGCGCAAAGAATCCATAGCAACTTGGAGAACTTCAGCTCTAATCTAACACATACATTTTTAAGTACTATATGTTCCCAATATTGGGTCATTTCTAGACTTAATCCTCTCGTGCATATGTTTTATGAAGTGGGTTGAATTTTAATTTCACTTGAGGATTTGGTTCTCTTCAATACTAGAACAAGGTACCCTGATCCCTACTACTATTTATGGACCTGACTGCCCCTCCAGTTTTCATCGCCTTGCTGGTTAACCACGCCCCTAATTATGCAACTATGTGTGTACCAATAAATGAATGAGCTAAACTTGTTTTTTTCAAGCGACTGTAAACATTTAATTTGGCAGTAGATGTGCATTTGAGGGGATCGCTTTGATTTTGCAAGCAGCCTGAAATGGACACTTGAGGAACTGCAGTTTCAGTTCAGTTTTCACTTCGGCATTGGCGTCATGTTTTTAACCCTTTAATTTCTGTACGCTTCTGAAACATCCTCTCTCAAAAATGTTCCTCTGCGCTATGTTTTTTTTTTCTCTACTATTTGATATTTTGATGCACCGACCAATAACCTGCCACTTCAAAGACAGCAGAGACACAGAGCCTGTGGCAGGGCATCCAGACCATCACGGACTATACAAACCTTTGCCACAGAACTGCGACAGCGACGTCCCCTCTGCTGTACAACCTCAACAGGTTTTTTGCAAGGTTTGAAACGCAAAGCAAAAAGGCTGCCACAGAAGATCCATCCTCCTCCTCCTCATGACCAGGTGTTGTCCTTGTCTGCATTTAGCGAGAAGAAAACACTCTCCACCATCAACGCCTACAAGGCTGCAGGTCTGGTCCACATTCTTGGTCGTGTGGACTGCGCAGAGTAGCTCAAAGATGTAATCTTTCACGCCTCTGAGGTGGGCTGTTTCTTTGTGGTTTTAAAGCCACCATCATCATACCTGTGCCAAAGAAGTCCTCTCCATCATGTCTCAATGACTATCACCCTGCCACACTAACCCCCGTCCTCATGAAGTGGTTTGAAAGGCTAGTCATGTCCCACATAAAATCCAGACTCCTCACAACCCCTAGACCTGTTCCAGTTTGCATAGAGAGCCAACCGGTCCACTGAGGATACAATCTGTTCTGCTCTCTTCCCACATGCACATTTATAGTTGTGGTTGCTGTTGTTTTCAATACACATCTTTAGAAAAACTAATTTGCAGCAAGCCACCTTGATACAACTTCGGCAAAACACAGTGTAGGAGAACAAACATGAATTGTAGGCAATTCTCTCGCCCTGATTTTTCTATCTCTATTTCTATCTCTCTCCTGATAGACTAGAGATAACTCGTTATTGGTCCCAGCAGGCTCACTCACTACAGTGTCATTTTATCAAGATAGCAGCACCAGCCATGTCTGCCTCCTGCAATTATCAAGCAGCATTGTTTGAAAGCTCCTTCTCTGCCCATCTTCTATGTTTTTGTAGCTTGACTGCTCCCTTTCTGTCATTTCAGTTTGTCTGAGCTCCCTTCAGCCTCTGGCTTCTCAGATGTAAGGAATCATTTTTGTTACAGCGCTGTACCTGTGCCGCAGAGACATACAGGCATCTGAGACTTTATTTGAGCACACCTGCATGCATCAATATCAAAAGTGGAAAGTCAATTCTGCAAACGTTTCATGTATTTAACATGATCTGTAACTTCTCAGTATGGTACACAGAATGGTGTGTAATTCTAAGGGAACAAATGAAGAACTGACGACTGGTTTCCTAGTTCTGTTCTCTATTTCTGTAACACAGACTTTTGTGTATTAGTAAGTGATGCCACATAATATTACAGGATTCTACTGTTTCTTTTCCGTCTGAGAACACATGCCAGTGCTCTGACGGGATATCCATCATCGTGCTGTGTTTTGTGATTGTGGCTGCAGGCGCCTTGTGTACAAGAGCAACAACTGCTGTATTTTTAATGAGCAGTAATGACAAGGAGGCAGGAAGCTGTGCTGCAAGACAATCACAATCAAACACACTGATTCAGTAAGAAGCTGTTTAAAGTGATAAGGTCCTGATTTCTGTTCTGTGTTACATGTTGAGGATCCTAGGGACATGCATCCATGGAGAGATGAGAGTGTGCGTGAGCTCCTGAGCTGTTGGGGGTTCAGTGCCTTGCTCAATGGTACCTCTGAAGTACTGCTGGGTATTTCTGGTTCAGCTCTAGACTGGTTCTCCTCTTACCTGGCCGACAGGTAATTCTCAGTTACAGTTGACAATAACACTTCCTCACATTCATCCAAGGCTTGTGGAGTTCCCCAAGGTTCTGTCCTAGGCCCAATACTTTTCACCTTGTACTTGCTTCCACTTGGTCGCATAATAAACAGCTTTAAAGATATTTCTTACCAATGCAGATGACATTCAATTGCATATTTCATTTGCTCCTCAAAATATTGCTAAACTGACAACTCTACTGAGCTGCCTTAGTGCCATTAAAGATTGGATGGCAGACAATTGGAAAGGGTAACAGTTGGAAAGGGTTAATTTTATGGTATAAATCAATAGTTGGCATATGTCTACTCTAGAATAACTAGAAGTTAGATGACAAATTGCTTCCAAAATAGCCCCCCAATTATGTATGTGTTGTAAAGGCTTAACTTTGTAAACCAGCATCTTCCTGAAAGAATAAACAGGCAAAAAATATATCCAAAAAGTAGATATTTTCACAGAACTGCTAAGTTAGATTGTGATCTAACTAAAGGATCTGCTCAAATAGATTAATCATAAAACAAAACATTGTATGTACCTTTAAGTGTCTTGTCTTCCTTCAATGATAATTTATGGTTAGAGAGAAGCCAAGGCGTGTTTGAGCTCTTCTAAAGTGATTTAAATGACCCAGTTACTGTGTCACCTCCTGTGTTATTAGGCCATGTACATGAAGTACACAGTGTGTAATTAGCTCAGCAGGCTACAGGAAGGAGCAGATTGATGAAGACTGAAGAAGATGTATGTATTCATTCGATTCTTTGTATCGGATAAGGAGGTTATTAAGTGATTATTATTTATCAATCATGTTTTTTCTGACGGTTAAAGGTGGTGTGGGCATGATAAGATGTGGCAGGGTGACAATAAAATACCCCCACAGTACTCTGAATTCACTGTTATAACTCTTATATCTGAAACTTAAGAAGAATCTCTTCCACTTTTGCTCAATAATGCATCACACATCAACCTCCTGTTCTTCAGTGTTTCAGTCTGCTTTAAAGAAAGTCTTTGGTTTTTAACATCAACAGACAGGACAGGTTATTTAAGTCCAACTCCATATCGTCTTTTAATTTGACACCAGAGTTTTGTCACTTTGGGACAAGTTTACTTTGATGTTGTACTGTAAATTTGAATATGTGTTTTCTGACCCCCAAAAAATCTTGTCTTGTCACGCTGTATTGAGGTGTCCTCTAGGAGGGTGGTCTGGGTTCTTTTTTTATGCCTTTGCTGTATGTCAAAGCACTTTGTAAACCTGTGCTATATAAATAAAGTTATTATTATCATATGAAATGTCCTGAATGGTAGTTTCTGTACAGTATTGTGTTAGCATCAAACTGTGTTTTCTGTTGTTGTTTCTTTAATTCAAAATTAAATCTTTGTGTTGTCATCATGATTTCAATTCAAAAAGACACAAGGAAAAATCATCCTTTGTATACATAAATAAATTGGCATTAATGATAAAGTGGAGCATGAAATCAGTATTTTCATACATCAACATTAATTTCCTTTTCATTTACATAACGAAGAGCGTTAAACCTTTTTCATTTCTTCCACTGCATCGCACATCCAAAACAAGAGCAACCGTATCATCTCCTTTAAATTCATTTAGCGAGGACCAAACGAAGCAGCGATTCCAGAAACATTTATTCAAATCCCCCAGCAGTGCAGCGGCCCGTGTGTTTGGCAGCAGCTCCTCAGGCCTCCGCCAAGATGCAGATGACAAATCGAGTGAGCCAGGCTTTAAAGAAAAAAAACCCCCAAAAAACAGAGGATCAAAGACGTCCATGTTTCTGGTAAAAGCATAAAAATTGTTTGTTTTTCCCACAGAAATTGGTCATTTAAAGAGATCCCTGCAAAGGTTCAGTGAGCTTCAGAAACATGGAGGTCCTACAAAAGATTTCTGTGTGTCACGCTGCATGAAAGAGTGCATATTTAGAGTTTTCTGAGTCATGCTAATGCTTTGAATATTTATGTATTGATGCAAAAATGCAGTGGCACTTTCTCTGTTGCTAACAGATTGTTTGGAGAGATGGATGAGGTCACACCAAAAAAAAAGGTTTTCACAAAACATCCTTTATAAAAGTTGAATCTGTAGTTACAATATTTTTAAGCCAGGTCTATAATTTACTACTTTCTGCAGGAGATTTATGACAGGCCCTGTGTTACCATCTTCAGCCCTCTGGTTTTAAAAAAAATGTTCCTGCTTATGTTGTTATACCTTACGTGTCCTCATGGGGGTGCTATAGTTAATCAATCTGTGCTCAAACACAACTTCATATGTTTCTGTTAAGGATGATGAATCTGGTTGGGTGAGTCTTTTCCAAAAGTAGATTAAAAGCGACATATTTAGAGAATACCCCCCAAAAAAGGCTAGATATTTAATGAATCAAATCTAATCTTCTGTCTAATTAATCACATACCCATCCTAGTTCTATCATTAAGCGTCTCATAAAGACAAGGAGAACCTATATGGCTGGTTTTGGTTTACACCCTAAGCAGTAAGAAAAGGAGAATGACATTTTTCTGCTTCCTGTTTGCAAAAGTAATTAGCTTTGAGGTGCAGAACCGCCATAAATTCCTTCATGCCGTCTTCCCTTTTCCTCGAGAAATAACTACAAATAATGACTCAGATTGTATTACAGTCTCAGACACAGCCTGTGTCCTGTGTGAGAGATAAAACTGTGTAGAAATAAAGGTTTGTGTCTCTGCGTGTTAAAATACAGAGACGCCTTAGATGAAGCTCTGGCCTCATTATTTGAGCTCGTGACAGCCACGAGCCACAGGTTGAAAAGAGAGAGGAGGCTGTATAATAAATCCTGTAAGAAGAAAGGAAAGACAGATGAGGAGGCGTCGAGAGGGAAATGTTTCATTAAGTAACGATGCCATGTGGGGAGAGAACGGCAATGACACCTTCAAATGACTGAGGCGCTCTCACAGCTGGAAGATGAAGTACAAAGATGTTCACCCAGTGCTTGTGAGGTTTTGTGTTTTTGAGAAAATGACGTGAAGGATAAAACTATCAACAGCAGCGTCTTTGAATCTTCTGACTCTGAAAAGTGAATAATGTGTTGTTTTCTATCGTTTAAAACACAGTATGTGGTAATTTGGTTTAGTGCCCTTTGGCGCCCACCGATGGTTTCTGCTTGCAACTGCACCTTTACCTTCTTAGACAACATGCAGCTATTGTCCAATGGAGGGTGCAAAACAAGCAAAGACGACTGACAAGGTACAGTAACATTACCGGATTTTGCGCAAATTTGAGTCTACCAGCCAGTTGGCGATTTTTGTCTATTGGGGCCCTATAGGCAAAAAATCAATTGGGGTGCCCTTCAAACAGTGTTCAGCAGGGAAACGAGAGTGAGTGCTTTCAGATTGGGACCCCTTAGTGCGGTTTCCAAAATGTTCCCCTACTGGTCTGGGGTACCAAGCAGTTGCCTTCCTTGCCTGTTGACAAGCAGCGTCTCTGCTGCCAGCATATTCAGCCTGTCATATGTGGAGTTTATGTGTTTGTGTGTTCAACTGTTACCATGGTATGTATGGGCTGTGGCTGAATGTCTGTATTTGAGAGAGGGTAAGTTATCATGCTACTTGAGAGGTTTGAAAAGTGACCTTAAGCACCAAATATGAAAAAAGGAGCACAGGAAAAGGTGTGGCTTTTAAAAGACAATGTGAGCATGTTTCCAAGAGTTTTGATCATTTCAAGTTGAGTGTACCTGGTATTTCAGCAGTCGATCTACAAAATGCTTAATGATTGACAAAACAAAGTACAGAAAGAAAACTCAGAACAAGCTTCTGTTAAAAAACAAACAAAACAAAAAGAGAAGCCAATCTTTCTTCAGTAAATCTGAACACAGAGACCTCAAAGTGAACACACACACAGCCAGATCGTCCACTGTCATTGGCTGGCTCCTCGCTCCTGCTCGTTATGTATGGTCCTCGATTGCTAAGTTGTCACAGGTGTGCTCAATTGCTGGCTGCTCTGAGGCTGAGAAGCAGCACTGGAGAGGATACAGGAGAGAGGGAGAGAGAGAGCCCAGAAAACAAACACCAAAGCACAACGGCAACAGATAGCCTCCCTGCAATCTCGTCCCTGTTATAAATTCCAATTTGTACTCCAAAAGACGAGATTGTAACAGCGCCGTCTGACCCTGCTGTGTTTCAGACTAGAGGCTCAGAAATGGAGCAAGCTGAATTTCTTTGACTATGTAAGCAACATAATATATGACTGAAAACAAAGTCAAACAAGTTCAACAAACTCATGAACATTTCTGGATGTTTCAGGACATTCTGCATCTGAACTCTTTCTCATGTTGCTTATTCATATAAATGTCTCTCACAGTGGAAGATTGTCTTCTCTTCTTTTAAAATTGTTGTTTTCTTGAGTAATAATTAAGCTTTTGATTAATTTTTTACACAGTCACAGTTTGCCTCACTGCCCTCTTGTGGCAGCTACAGGTAAAAACAATGTAAAGTACAACCAGCTTCATATGGAGATTAAGGATGAATTGTAAAGTGGATGTCAGAAAACCCTGAGTTCCAAACACGTTCATATTAAAGTTCATATCTATAAGAGCGGCTCGCTGCAGGTTGATCTGCTGCATGTTGAACACTTCACAGGCTCGACCTCTCTGCTGCAGGCAGCTGTACGACCATTCTGTGTTTATCCCGGCATTGTACGTAGCACGCACTGTCACACACGTTTTTTTAAAATCCTGTCAACTCTCTTTCAACTTTTCCACATAAATCCGGTAAAGAACAGCAGGCAGTGAACCTATGGGAACAAAAAAAAAAACATGATGGCACCTCGCCCGGGGAACAGGGACAGAAAACTACAAGAGAGTAGTTTGGTGAAGTGGAGGTCCGTACAAGACAGCGCCCTCTTGTGGATGCATTTTTTTAAACGTCTTTCCCCCCCACGTAAACGGCCTGTGGGTGTTCATGGGTTGTGACGGGAATATCATTTAAAACACATATCTATTTTCATACTTAAGAAAAAAGCATAAATGAGCCTCAACATTTGCATGTTTTCACTAAAGGGTTCTATATTCATTTTAATATTTCAATGCACATGTCCACTTTTATCTTGCTTTTATACCGCACACTAATCACGTGCAGGTATCTGACATTTGCAGCTTTATTTTTGCAGAAAGAGCAGCTAATTAGCAGACTGAGAGGATGAATTATTGATGGCTGGGTGTCCATGCGTCAAGGGGATTTGTCTTCGTATGACGCCTCTGAGAAGGAAAAGATACATCCTGAAGGGTTTGCTTCTACCAGAACAGAACCTTGAATCCTTTCAACATGTTTTTTTTTCACATTCGGTTTATTAAAACTTCCATTTTGTGCTTTCGGTGTCATTGTTCTCCGCTTCTGCTTTAAGACAATTTCCCCCACTGAGGTCATTAAAGTTTCATTTGCTCTTATTGCTTGAATTGAAGACAGTCTCGAGTTGGGCTGATAGCTGTTTAAGTGCACTTTATAATCTTGAAAATCAACAGGTATTCATGGAATATAAGGGGACAATTACATGAGATCTTGCTCCTGAGTGATCATCCCGGCTGTGAGGAGGTACTTCGGGTAAAAGTCTGATTTTCTCGAGATTGCAGACGTGAGGTTTGGACCCAGCAGCAGCCCTAACTCATAACTCATAACTCAGCTCAGTCTGCACTGTTACATTTTGTGTGGGTGTGCTGAAATGTTTCCTGAGGTGTTTGGGAGCGTCGGGTTTGGATCTCACACCTCACACCTCAGTGCTCTGAGCTCTCTGCTCAGGAGAGACCTGAGGATGGACTCACGCTAATCCATCCCAACACAAAGGAACATCTGGACACATGCTTGTTACCCTGAATGTGAAGACAAACTCTTACTGGAAATATGAATTGTATTAAATAGAATAGAATGTGTTTTTTAATCAGGATACAACAAGTTCAAGAGTGCCAGCATGGTTGGTGATTAAAAATAAAACGGACATGCTTGCATAGAATATTAAAAACATTTCCATTTCATGCAAAAACACATTAATGTGACGTTCTGTCCTCTCTGGCTGCCTGCATGTTGTTGGTTTGGGTTAACTTCCTGGTTCAGCAGCCAATAGGTAGAGTCAAGAGGGACATCAGGAAAATATGGCTTCCACTCTAAACATCTGTCTCTCCTCTCTCTCTCCCGGGCGTCCATCAGCTGGTTTGGTTTGGTTTGCACATCATGACATCATGACACTACACTCATCTATGCATTTAATTCATCACTGATTTATCAGAGCCAGAATGATGTTGTACTAATAGACAATTTCCTGAGATGTAAAGTTGAATCATTTCAATCAGGAGAGATACCATTCTGCAAAACTTTACCCTGAGAGTTTAGATTAACACTTTAAATAAAGCTGTTTTGTCATCTAAAATCTGTACTGGTGCAAAAACCCCAAAACAGTCTATACTGGGGAGCTTGGTCAAAGCCACACAACTTCAGTCTGAGTGATATTACCTGAAATAAACAATCATTTAAAAAAGTTTCTGAATTTATTTTTAGCCGAGTTATCTGCTTTTGCAAATGAGAAAATGAGAAAATGTGCATTGTTTTTGCTGATTACACTCCATGGTGATGTTTTCATGTTCTCAGCGGGGGTAATGAGGCAGACCACATGCCCCCCCTGATGGAGTCCAGACACTGCTGCTGCTGGTGGTGGTGGAGGTGGTGAAAGTATATGCAGGATGTGGTGAGGAGCTAAACCTGAACACTGTTGAGATGGAATAGAGGTGAGTCAGGTGGAGGAGGGTCGCAGCGATCAAACTATAACGACAAACTGACGGCGACAGAGAGGAGGATTGATTTTAAAAACGTGACAGCAGCAAGGTGATTGGTTGATCGAGGTTTGTTTGTTTGGCAGAATCTAGCCTCTCTCCATGATATATATCTGACCTTTTGGTCACATGTATGAGCCAGTATGCATCCTGAGATACTCAGACAGAGGTGTTGTATGTGTTACTGAGGAACGGCTGAAAACTGGGTGTTTTTTTTTTCCGTTTTCATCTTGTAAAAGACTTTGTAACATGACTTTAGAAAAGTGTTCTATAAATAAAAGCTTTTATAAAATGAAAAACAAAAAAAAAACATTTTACTTTTAATTGTAATAAAAGATGGAGAACGTGCGTATGCAAAAAACATTTTGGAGATATACTGCAGAAATACCAGGTACACAAAATTATAAATGATCAAAATCTTGGAAAGCTGTTGTCCTTTAAACACATTTCCCTCTTTCATATTTGGTGCTTATGGTCACATATTATAAAAACACCCTTTACCATGTTTTACACTAACATGTGTCTCTAGCAAATCCCCCTATTATGAGAAAAAGTCCATCCGCTCCTTCTTTTGCCTGCTCCACTTTTCAGAAAACAACAGGTTTCCCTTTGAGATTTTCCCTTAGTGACATCACAAAGGTCAATAACCCCTCTTAGGCATTAAAACACATAAAAACAAATGCCTATAGACAGACATGCAAAGAGAACATGGGCAAAGAAACATACACACGGACAGTCACGCCCCTGCCTGACTTAAAGAGCAGCAGAAAGGCCTGTAAACACAACACTGGTGGGTTTTTTTTATCAGCTGTGTGTGTGTGTGTGTGTGTGTGTTTGCATGCAGTCTGAAAGGCCTGGAAATAATTAAGATAAGGGCTTGAGGGGGCGGTGGGGGGGGGGGGGGGGGGGGGGGGGGGGGGCGAGGCCGAAAGACATGCATCTCCTGCTATATTTAGCTGAGTGAGGTATCAGACCCACAGACGCAGCTCCGTTCCTCTGTTGCTCAGACGTTTGATTCCTCCTCTGTTTCCATCACAACCAACCTGAGACTCACTGATAGAAATTACACAGCACTAAAAAGTATTAGTCAAATCTTTACCTCTGATGATATCAGTTCAAGAACTTAAAAGTATAAGCAGTGCAACAGTGATGAACTGCAATCATACACAGTCAGTAGCAGCGGTGGCAGGTGAGGTTCTAACTTTAGCTTTTGCAGTTGCAGAGCTTCAGCAGATGTTTAGCTGAAATAGCAAGGCACCCCTCAAGTTTTTATTTTCCTTTTATTGAACCTTAAAGGCGGGGTCGGTAATTTTCTAATACTAGCATGATTTTGAAAGGTGAAGGACGGAGCACTACAGGAAGTCCTTTCTCGTAGCTTCCATCAGACTGTTGGAGGAATAAAATACAACAAGGCCCACACCTGTGTGAAGGCCAGTTGTAAGTGCTCATAATTATGCATGCACTTGTATGTGTACTTTAATTCCTTGTTGTATACATATTGTAAATTGGGGTTTTTAGATTTTACAACATTATCAACATTTTGCACACTGGATAATTTAGCATTCTCAATCAATTCATCATTTCAAACTTAATTTGTTTAGCACTTTTCATGAACTAATCATGAAGTAATAAGTGCTTTACATAATAACAAATCAATTAATAACCTGTTTTTAAGGTGCCTTATGTTATTTGTCCAGTTTTTTTAGTTGTGCCTTGACTGTGATTGCAGCTGCTGTAGCAGTGTTATTGCCTGCAACAGATTTATAAAGTATCTATCCGTCCGTCCATCTTGATATCCAAATAGCATGTTGCTAATTAGCTTGATCTATATGAAGTCATTTATTCTAAAAACAGTCTCAAATGGCTAAAGGACTAAAGGGTAGTAACTGCATCCATCACTGTGATTAACATCAACATGTTGTCCTCCTGTCATGTGTTTTCTGCTGACCTAAATCTAAATCAGAGTTATGATCATTGATCTTTGAAAAACATAAAATCTTACTGTTTTCTGTTTACTGTCACATAATTTCTGCAGCTGTCTGAATACAAACCTGTATTCCAAACAACATAATGACTGATATTTTTGAATTATCTCTCTGAACAATCCTAGCGGAGTTATCCTGATTATCACATTACTTTTGTCTGATTTAAAACAATGTAATCATTAAATTACCTCTAATGGATGAACACTAATTATAATACTCTCAGAGTGACTGGCTTTTGCCTCAGAGAGCATTTTCTCATTTCCAGTTATGAAATCATGATATTGAACTGTGCCAGTGTTGCTTCTGCACAGATGCCGTTTGTCTGAGTTTATATTCTCTGCGACACATTCAATCTGAGAAAAGACTAATGAAGCCTGAAGCTGCCACGCTGCTCACTGACTCTGTAGAGTTTTGATCGACGGGAATCACTGAATTAAACAATAAATACAAAGTTTAGACTTTCCAGCCTCTTTGTCCCCAAAGTTTGCTGCAGGCGTCTTGGATTGCCTCATGAGACTGTGTGTTATTTTACACTCGCTCTGTTTCTCTCCCTACATGCTGATGTGTCTTAAACCATTACTGCAGGAAATGTAATGCAGCACTGCAGCCAATGTTGAGCACAGTGAAGCAGCTCTGTGTCTGTTTGTAGGAGAGGCTCAACATGGAGACGAAGCACCCGCAGGGCATCGTAAGAAGCACATTGTAAAGACAAGACGGCTCTACCTCAGCAGCTTTAAAACTGGAGAGAGAAACAGAGAGACAGAGAGAGCGATGAGGGGGGAAAGAGAGAAGATACCAGAAAGACATGCAGGCTGGACTTGTAGGGTTGGAAGAAGGATTCAAAAGGAACAAAGAAAAAGGAAAAGTACAAGTATAAAAAGTCTGAGACAAACTGCAGCTCAGGAACTAAATCATCCAGGTAGAGCGTTCAGTCTGATGTTTTATGTGTTTTCCTGCCCTGCAGGTAGATATGAGTTTCCATCTCAGTGCGTTTACAGGATGAAAAATCAATACACATAAACTTCATAACAATGCATTCCTTTATGTTTGGCTGAGTTGCATTATTCTTCTGCTCAGACTTTAAATGAATGTAGGTCAGCTTACATGACTCTGAAAAGAAAGTAATTTAACTTCTTTTGACTTTACAGCTAAGATATTGTGTAATGTTGATGCTTTCATGTTCTGGACGTTCTGGTTAAAGCGCTCACAGAGATTGAAATCCTAGTGCGAGCTCTCCGGTCAAAGTGTCCAGTTACCAATTCCTTGCCGTGGTTACCCGGCGAAGGCAACACGGTAACTTGTTTAAACCAACGGCGAGGAGACACGCCTAACTTGCAACCGCCTTCATCCAGACACCTAACCTGCTTGCTCTGATTGAATAGCCCTGAGTCAGATACTGTTATTGGCCACGCCTGTTAACGGCAGCTCTCCTCTTATTGATCAGTGCACTTGGTATTCCCCCGAGGGTTTGTTTTAATGTCTTTGGCTAGAGCAACCATATAGGAACCTTTTGTAGATGTTTTCACACAAATACCTTTAAGACCACAATTCTTAAGAGTGTGAAAAAGCCAGTGTCCACAGTTTAGACTATAATGACAGATGTTGTACTTTATTGAAGATTTCAGCAGGGCAAAGCAAACAGCTCAAAAAGTGATTAAAAATTGATTAATTCGTTTTTAGAAATGTATTTAAAACAATTGAAATCTCACACAGTCTTTTGAAGTCTTTCTTTTTTAAGCATGTTTCTTTTGGAGGGTTATTCATATAAATATTTAACAGTCAAAGAAGCAGGATGGTAAACGGTGCATGAGGTATGAGGTTGTAAGATGAAGATGATGAAAGAACAAAGTGTCTGTGTGTGAGCGAGAGCGAGAGAAAAACACTGAACAAAAAAGCTTCTGAAAAGGAGGTGAAAGTAGGAGATTTCTGATTTCCTAATAAAAACAGAACAAACCACACCCACACACACGCGCACACACACACACACACACATACACACACACCTGAGAGCAGCAGGAAACTGGGAACGTTTCACATCAAGACGTGAGCCAAAAGCCTGGGGAACAGAGTGCAGGAAACATGAAACCCAACCCCTTCCTGTCCTACTGTCAGAGTGTGTGTGTGTGTGTGTGTGTGTGTGTGTGTGTGTGTGTGTGTGTGTGTGTGTGTGTGTGTGTGTGTGTGTGTGTGTGTGTGCTTGGCGCATAAAAAAAGATCATATCATGTCAATTATATGGGTGTGCAAATACCACCAACTTTGTGTGTGTTGTGAAATACTTGCTCAATCTAAATGCTACCAATGGAAATGTCTGTTGGTAAATAAATTATTTCTATATTTCACAGTAAAAACATCTTTGGTCATACCGTCTAATTTCATGAACCTCCAGCATCAATGTTGTCATCAGTCTTACCTGACACAGGTCTGCAGGTGTTATACAAGTATCTACATCCTTAATATACCATGTGATCACGTGTCTCGGTACTTACACACATATCTGAAACTCTTTTCAATATAACCCTGTCCAGTGCAGCATCTCTACAGTTCATTTAAGTATCGGGGAAAGAAAACTCAACGGCTCTTGTAGTTAGTATAGTTTTGCATTTTACCTTTGCAACACCAGAGGGCACTGCAGCGAGCCGTGGTTCTTGTTTTTGGTTTTTGTTTGTCCCATTTTTGCTCTCTAAAATGTGTTTTTGAACCATGAAAATGAATGCTAACATCTAATGTAAGATAAAAGTTCTTCATTGACCCCAATAAACTGAAAAACATTGTTAGTACGTATTTTCATGACTTCATTCATCTTGATTATTTTGTGGATATATCTTTAAATTGTGTCAACCATCCAAGAGTAATTCTTCTTTTAGGTTTGTGAAGCTGTAATACAAATGTGTTAGAGACTTCATGGCAGCAGAGTTATATTTGGATTGGAGCCAAGTGTCTGTTGTGAGCAGAGAAGGAAATGTGAGTCTGAGACTGAAGGGATGTACATGTCTGATATTTCAAGAGTCAAGGTGATGTCTTCTTTCTAGCCTTTTAGAGATGAACCGAAGCAGTCAGGAATTTGTGGGCTGTACCTTCTAGCAGAATGTAAGCAACACTGTGAAGATGAAGACTTTGCCACTTTGCCAATGTTTGCTAATGATTGTCAATGACTGTGAGATCTTGGTCAGCATGGGTCAGCGATGGTCTGCAGCCATGTGTGTTGTGTTTCTGTGTTGTCTGAACACGGCTGAATAAATCTAAGATGATCCACGGTCTGTTTCACGATTTCATCATTGTTCATCTACTACAGAAATGACCCCCACCTAACAGATATCTAAAAGTTTGACAGACAACGTGAGTAACCAAGTTGTTGAACATGTATTGGCTTATGTGACAGACATTGATATGGACTGGTGGAGACCAAAATAGAGCTACAAAAAAGTAATTCAATATTGTTCATTCAATTATTAAATGAACATGAATACAACTTGTGACAATTTCGTTCTGAAGATGTGTGAAGGTATTCTTTTGTTAAAATTGGCTAAATCAAATGTAGAGGTGTTGTGATGTTGGTATTGCCGCCAAGTGGCCAAACTCTGTATTGCACCTAGAAGGTTTTTTTTTGTATGAGGTGTTTTTGTTATTTTCAGAAGTTTTTTAGAGGTAAAAAATCATAAATAATTACAGAATAAGAAATCTTAAATCGTAGTTTTATGAGTTGTGGTTAACATTTTTCTTGCCAGGTGTTTCATGGTATGTTCCTCAATAAATACACAAAATGCAACCAGTGTATTCTGTCATTTTTTCCATTCCTGGTTACCTCACTTCTCCTCTGAGTCATCCCGCAGGTTTGAAAAAGTTTTTTGTTTTGCTGTAAAACTTTTCTCAAACCACTGTGAACCAATGAATCTTTCATGTGTCGTTAAATCATGACGATCCGCAGTGAGGAGTCAGCAACATGTATGAGTGTGTGAGAGCTGCAGGTATGACATGCCTGTTGGAAAGAAAAACAGAGACATGTGGCTTTAATGTGGAGCAGGCCAGGAGCAGGGACCTCCGTGCAGCCTGGAGACCCTGAAAACACACCTCAGGATGGAAAGCAGCACGGCACACACACACACACACACACACACATTCCTGCTGCATGATATCTCAAGTATGCACTGAGGGGTTGACTTAGGATCTTACCTGCACAAGGCTGAGAAATAGAGCCCAAAGGGTGCAGGTTTACTAATGATTTCAACATGGTTTCTTTCCCTCTTTTTTTGTGTAGATCAGATGTGTGTTTACATGTTTTTGCGTTGCTTTTAGAGCAGCGCAACAAGGCAGAGGGTTTAAACCCTAACCCTGCTACAGATACCTCACTTAATAAAAAATGAAAAGAATGATTTCCAAATGCTATTTGATGTAATTAGTTGTTTGCCCTCTGAGGAAACTCTTGAATGCATGTTACAGACTCTTCCCCCCCCCCCCCAGAGAGACCCTGCACTATTTCCCCACAAGATCAAAGCGATTTTTTTAGAAACCACGAGGATGAGCGGATGTGTGCGCAATAAAATATACATGACAGGATAACACACGAGAATGTTGTAGCTTAAGCAAAAAGAAATATTGATGATGCGTGGAGAAACATGCTAAAGGTAGAGTGGATTGATGATGTTTAATTTCTGTCAAGTGAGTAAGATAAGCTTAAAACTATATTTAGAGCTGGAAAATCGATATACTGAGCTTTAAAATACCCCAACCCCCCAAAAAATACTACCTTCATGTTTTGTGTTTTAACGGTCCCAAAAAGGAGGAGCACAAAGTTTGGGTCACACAGCAAGCATTTGTCTTGTGCAAAATTTGCAGACTTTTTACGACACATTAGAGCACTAAATGCATCTCATTTAGACATGAACGGGCACAGGAGAACTAGAATAATGTTAGTGTGGTGATGTGCACTGAGGTTGGGAGACTGTTTAGAGTTTAGGGATGCCATGGGGATAAGGTCACTGTGACCGCAGGTGAGTTTGTATTAGTTTATTGCTTGTATAAAATTAACAACCTGCATTTAGTTTTTACAACATGCACTCAACTTACCTCTTAATTTCTTTTTTTTTCTGTCTTTCTTTCTTTAGAAACCCTTCAAAACAATCAGTATGTTTACATGCAGTTAGAAAAAGTTGATTAAACTTGAATTTGCAACAGAATGAGAAGTCCATAATAATTGAAAATAGCAAAAGGGAATGTTAAAAAAGTTTAAATGTATGATTTCACAAGGTGGATATTAACTTTGACTCCACAACTAAGTTATTTTTTTGTGTGGAGTGAAATAAGACTTTTAAAGATGCCATGGTACATTTGTATCAATAGTTAAGAATGAAAAAAATATTATTATTAAAAGCTCCCAGGTTCTTCTTGAAGATCTGTGAGGTCAAAATGTTGCTTTTGAAATGGAAGTTGCTGAAAGCTTTTAATACAGTGTGCGGATCCTTTTTTAATTTGTAACTTTAGTTTGATTTTCGATCCAGCACCTGAGTAATCTTTTTTTTGGGATATGCAAACCCGACAACTTGTTTTATCTTTTAATCTATCACTATGGCTGCAGGAAGACGCTATGATGGCTTCACTACAGTGTGCCAAAAGGGACAAAATAGCAAGCGAATAATGAGAATGAACTTTGACAGTCCTATTTGTTTCTCTCCTGCAGTCCTGTTTTTACTTTTTGATATCAGCCGTGTTTGACTGCTTTCGTTGCATACAAAGTAAAGTTACTCCTGACACAAAAAATAAAGAAAAGATTATTAAAAGAGTTAATGGGTTAACTGGGAGGATTTGACAAAATGCATCAAGACATGTTTAATAAACAGGGGTGTGTCCAGAGGGGTGGCATGGGCCCCCTCTTGAAATCTGATTGGCCACCCCCAGGTTCCACCCCCAAAATCCTGGACTGTGATTGGCAGTTTGCCCTGTGAGAAGCAGGACTGATGATCAAACCAACTATTTTTTTTGTTGTTGCAAGGCTGCTGGTATCTATCTTTACGTATTAATGTCTACGTTACAAGAACAGGTGCACAGGAAAGTAATGCACACTGTCTTACTTGCAATATAATAACTTGCAATGTGTTGGGACCAAAATGTTGCCAATTAATGTATTTTTGCAAGTAAGACCGTGCTGGAGTTTGCATGCAATTTTTAAGACTTTCTAATTCTGACTTGAACATAAATCTTCTTTTTGTGTGATTAAAACATTGAGCTAATGTATCCATTGTCTTGTGTTATAAAGTAGATAAGATTGGAAAGGTAGATACACTAACTGATATTTTTTTGTGCATGTTTGTGCGCACATCACACTTCAGGCCACAACTTCCTAAGTCAATGCCCCAGTAGGGCCATACCAGTCAGAAAAGTCTGGACACGCCCCTGTTGATAAACCAGAACTGGACACAACACAACTCAGGATAACAATCTACTCTACCAAATTTGTCGGTGAAGTAAAATTTCAGTACCTTATGTTTTACTTGAAAACCATGCAGTGAACACAATCTTTTCAGGTATTTCTCCAACTCCTGTCTGGTTCTTCCACAGTACATCTGTCTATTATGTACACATGGAATTCTCCAGTGGAGCTCCACGATGTTAGCAGACGCTGTTGTCAGCTGCAATATCTCCAGAAAATAAGACACGGTGTTGTGAAACCTGCACCCTGTCGTCTACCTGGCGAGAGCAAAGATTTCCTGCGGTGTTCATGAAGTCACCTCAGCTTTGATTCTAACCCTGTGAACGGTCTGATCTTCTCCTCTGCTGGGAAAGTACCACACCAGGTGAACACAGAAATGCACATGTGTTTAAGTCATCCTCTGACCTCACGTAGGTGTAAAGTTTCCTTCTGCTGCCGGCACACACACACAGTGAAGATCTCTCCATGTCCAGCTGGAGGCTATTAGTGTTTCTCCAGTCCACAGGAAGTCAGCCATCATTTCAGGCTGACAGGTACATGGACGGAGTTCTCCGACTATCTGCTCTGTTGTTCTGTTCGGACATCAGCTCTGTAAATCTTTACAGCGTCCTGGCATCCACTCTCATCATCTGGGGGGATCAGCTCCAGCTTCAACCATGAACAGTTTTATAAACATGAACAACATGAAAGCTCCCAAAAGTGAAGCCAAAAGATTTGGAGCTCCCGCTGCTGACTGGCAGCAGTATAGGTCACAAGCTCCGCCTCTTCTATGTAAACATATGGGACTGTGATCAAACGAGAAAATCTAAATACAAGTCAAATCATCTTTTCTGAAACGTGGTGTCTGTCATTATAGATAGTTCTTTTTGTGCTGATTTATGTACAACAGGTTAGAAGTTCTTCTTCTGAGAAGGTTAGTTGAATTCTACACTTGATGCCATAAAATTGTATCAAATGCCATGATTGACAGCTCTGTTGACAAATGTGTTTTTTTGTGCACAGTAGAGGAGGAACAACGAGAGAAAACCAAATGAACCCTCACAAAAGAGTCGTTGAACTTGTTATACCCACGAGTGTCTGCTTCCAACTAACACGAACACCTGTTTCACCATGGAGCGCACCAATCGAAGGGATCCGTCCGTTTTATCAGAGAGTTAAATAAATGTTTTGGTAACCTGGATGTCAAAACTGTGGCAGAATCGCTCCTGCTCCACTCTGGCTCCAAATTATGTCACCAGCGCAATATATCAGCACCCATCTCTGGGGGATATTTAGACTACCTTTTTTTACAACCAGAGGAGTTGGGGATGTGTCGGCAATCTTTTTATACAATCAATTGGTGATAGAGTGCTATTTCAAGGGGGCAAGCAAGGAGTGTAAACGTGGGGTGAAGTCGATTGATGTGAAGCAAAGCCATATCCAACAAAGCACAAGCTAATATTTAGGAGTAATAATGGAGAAACATTTTAAAGGGATAATGGCAGCAACACATTTTCAAACAGCATGGAGGGAGATCCAGTGATAGAGGACGAACTGGATCAGGAGCGACCACAGTGCTGCTGAGTAGTTTGAGTTCTTTGCTTTTACTTTTGCTCATTAAACAATCTCTCCTCACTCCGCTGCCACATCGAAACATGATTCAAATATGTCATGCAGCAGGACAACCAGCAGAGTGTTAGCAGCAGTGTGAGTTTTTGAGTTGTAATCTAGTTTCTGAAGACCAGCGTTGGCCGTCTGCTGGTTGCTTCACTGTAAATCCTGAGCCAACTAACTTCCCGCCTAATTGAGAAGCAAGCAAAGAGAGAGAGTAGAGGGCGGCCAAATGAATTGTCTTAGTTGCTGAAGCATGCCGATCTAGCTTCTTCTCACTGGTCGTCTAGCTAGCACAAAGCAAAAGATGAAAACATGACAAATCGTACACAGTTAAAAGGTCAGGTTACATGATTCAGCTAGGGCTGGCTTCAGCGTGCCTACATATTGTGTGAAATTCAGACCGTGTGAAAAAACATGTTGCCGTGGTATGGAAGAGCGTTTGATTTTTACCAGGATCTCATCGAAGTAGAAAGTTCTGGTATCCTGACAACCGAGAACTGACAAAGGAAGAAGGACGTGAAATGAAATGTGTGTTTGTACGTGTGTGTGTGTGTGTGTGTGTGTGTGTATGAGCATGCATGCTCGACAAATAAAGCTGAAAATGAGCACTCGTGCTCGTCGGAGCAGTCTGAGAATCTTCCAGCATCCTTACAAACATCTGACACCACAGATGGCTGAATGAAACAGCTGGTTAGCACTGCTCCCTCTCTCTTCATCTGCACACACACACACACACACACACACACACACACACACACACACACACACACACACACACACAGTGCATCCCTCCTCATGAGGTCACGGTTGTCTCTTTGCATTAACTTGCCTGTAAATGCCGGTGTAGCATGCTGATGCTGATGCAGAGGAAGCAGAAAAAGAAGAAAAGGGAAGTGAGTAAAGCAGGTTGATAAACCTCATTTAGGTGCTGATGAGAAAACCAAACCATTTACAGGCATATTAACGTGCAAAATGACCACCTCTATTTTTACTTCTGTGTTCATGAATCAAATCATTGAGGTGACCAGCCACCTAAGGCTAAGAGTGGAGAGAGGAGATTTAAAATTCCTGCTGGTAACAACTGAGACAGAAGGTGGAGAAGAGTCGTGTGTCATCCCTGAGTGGGGTCTTGCAGGAATCTTTTCTATTTTCAGGGACACACTCTGAGTCTGAGAGTTGCCATGTATTATATTACAGAGTAAAGCTGATGAGGTGTCCAGAGGATCGAGGTAAAAACAACATCCTCATCTGGACAGCATCAGTCTGCGTCTCTGTAGCTGCAGTATCGAAGCTGCTGTCAAATCAAACACAAGGGAAAGCAGTTACATGAGGCTTTACTGTAATCTGTGCGTAACGTGGTGGAGAGAAAGCATAGAGAAGATAGAGAACTGTAAAGAGCCTCCAACAGGTCATCTCCGGTACTGCAGGCCAAACACTGAATCTCTCAAATTAGCTTGCAGGAAAACAGCATGCAGTGATTTTTAGATCAGATTTATTAGGAAAAAAAAGTGAAAAGGATAATAAATATACTTTTATTAATAACTAGTTTAACTCAAGATGAATGTATGATTAACTACACTGACAGTCAGTGGCGATTCTAGAGTCTGACATGACATATTTGGGGGGCCCTATAACCTGCATTTATCACCATTATGTCTGCCATTGTCCCAACGCTTACTCAGCTTCCTCTTTCTTCCTGTTACATTTGTCTTCATTGACTTTCACTGACAAACTTCTAAACTAACAAACTGGTTTTCACAGCAATAATGCATGCAACGCTTAGCAAGGCAACGAGAGTGAGAGCTGTCAAATGAGGACCCCTTAAAAAGGTTTCCTACCGTCATTGCACGATTTGCACATTTTGGGGCCCCTGCCCGCGTTGCCTGACAGCAGTTTAAAGCTCCTTTTTTCAGTTTTCATGCTCCCTGAGGGTCCAATCTCTTAATGGCGGTCTGATGGCAGCTCCACATGACACGTTGATGTGTCATTAGAAGATTATTGATGTAAAAAAATACAGATTACTGCTGCTGTAAGCTTTAAGAAGGATTATGTTCATTATGTGCAAACATAACTTCTGACTTGAAGGTTTGTGACATGAACCTGGATCAAGAGAATCAGAGTGAAATGTTTTGAGCACCTTGAGACCTCATATACTTTCCGCTGAACTATTGCAGGAACATTAAAACTTCTTCCTATACTGGAGCAAAATGTTGCCAGAGAACATAAAGCACTAATGCAAAACAGATGCATATGAGTGACAGGTCGGAACGTGCAGTACTGCAGTAGAAAAACAATAACGCGTCGTTCTTAAAGGTTGAACCCTTGGAAGAGTGTACACGTTGTTCAAATGCAGATTGTTTCATTGTTTGTGTACATTTAAAATATTCACTCATAGACGGTTAATCCTCATTCAAATCTGTAACAAAGACAATGTTTCTAGTCATGTGATTAAACCAACATGTTACATTATTTCATGATCATACTGTTACTTAAATAACTCTTCATCAATGAGAGGTGACAGTTATTGTCATGTGAAAGCCGAGGGCAGCATCTGTGTTAGTCTGCTCAACTCAACAGCTAAGTAAATCATTTGTTATTGTCTCCTTTATCGATCCACCTACACAATTTACTTTTTCTTTGTCTTGGACCTGAATTAGGAGGAAGGCGGGCATTGCTTGGCAGAGCTTTTGACAAACAATTACAAACTTTGGCTTCAAGTTCTTGGCAAATTGAACATTTATGATCTCACTCTCATTGAGATCTTAGCAAATTTAATCAGCCGAGGAAGATTCCCTGATACAATTAAAGTCTAAAAAACAGCCACATAGACCTTGGGATGAGACTTTTATATCTATTGTCTTATATGCAAATAAACAGAACAAAAAATGATTCATATCAGCATTTTCTGGTACTATTAGAAAGTAAAATTAGGGCTATGAAAACATTTCCAAACAGTGCATGGACAAATGTCCTGATGTAAACCTAGAGGGAATGATACCAATGCAATATGTGTCACTGATGCTAGCTATGTTAGCATTATGTTGCTAAAGCTGCTGCTGTAAACGTGCAGTGAGAGCGAGACAGCTTCCCAAAGCAGAACACCTGGTCAAGATGTCAAATATCACAAATCTTCTGCAAATACAGCAAACATCACAACAACAGCATATCTTCACAAACTAAGTAGTTAGCTGAATGTTTCAAAGTAGTCATTATGTTGCTAACTCAAAGCCACTCTGTTTACTTAGCACTTAATGAGCCGAGGGAATAAATGTGCCGTTTATTTCTAAAGAAGTGTATTGAATTTAATTACAAACCCACTCTTTTACATTTAAAAAAAAAGATGACGGTCTATGTTTAAAGACATCAAACACAGGATGAGATGCATGTGCAGACAAAAACTTTAAAAAAGACATTATCCTCTCAGACTCTTAGTAAAAATTCTGCATGAAGTCGGGTGTATCCGATGTGTGAACACAGCAGGAATCATTCAGGAAATTTCCCCATAAGCGAGTGGGAAGGGGTGTTGACGTTACAGTAATATCACACAACCAGTACTAGACTGGTGTGATCCTTAAGTATGTTCTTCACCACTCGTTCTTTGGCTCTGTGAATGCGTCCAGTTAAACCTTTAGCATTGACATAAAGGTAAAAAAAAATTCATGTTCATGTCTGACTCTGTCACTTCCTTCAGCATGTTGAATTTCTGCAGCGTCACCGTTATTTAACGTCATGTCTTGCAGAGTCTTTTTCTTTTTTGATTTTGAAATACTTTTTTAATCCCTGGAGGAGATTCTGGTTCACACTCTGTTAGTGAGGGACATGCTTCTCACACACATAGGCCCGAATCACACACATGCACAAAAAGGTGCATTAGTGGAGAGATGTCAGAGTGAGGCTGCTACACAGGGAGCACACTTGAGCAGTTGGAGGATCTGTGCCTTACTTTAAAGTGCTCTGGCACCTCTCCAGCCCCACGACTTGAACCAGCAACCCTCCTGTTCCCAAACCAGGTACCTACACAGACTGAGCTACTGCCGCCCCCAAACAGTACATCCAATGGGAAACTTCACAGGGACATGTGTGAATAAGACACTCTAGAAGATTCCAGGTGGGCAGACTTTCAAATTTTCAGGCGTGCATGTGAGAAAGCAGCTTTTTTTTTCCAGGCAAGAGAAGACAATTTTTACAGGCTGGTAAAAGGTAAAGGTGAAGGTGTGTCGGTGTGTTTGTAGGGTAAGATAAAAGATTTAAACGAGTTGTAGAATGATTTCATCTGTGACCTGATTTCAATGCTCAGGTCAGAATGGCAAACTTTATTCTGCCACTAAGGAATCAAATAAGCTGAGTAAAAACAGAAAAAGAAGAAGACAGTGAGCTTTCAGGTAACAGCGGCAGTTCAATCTTGAAATGATGATCTGAATCATTTAAATTGCCGCCATTCAATTCAGTCCCTTTCTTTTTATGTTGTATCTCTTTTGAATCCACCTTTGAGTTTCTTCTCAGGCTGTAAGGTGACAACAGCTATGATTTGCCCATTTCATTAAAAATGCCAGTATGAGAGGAGCCCCTTAAAAGCCCCCAAAGTGCAATTATACGCAAATTAAATATGCTGTCATGCTATGATCACAACCATTTCCTTCTGCCTGGCTGGATCACTATTCATAATTTAATCCTTTATGCACTTCTCCTGTTCAAGGTGCTGCCGGCGCTCCTGGCGAGGTAACGCAGGGAGGAGCAGAGAGGAGACCGAGTTGTGGGTCAGTTATCAGTGAAAGTGGTTGTTCTCAAAGGGTTGTTTACATGTGGGTCAGGACTGGAGGTTTTACGAGACAGAAACAAGAGAATGAGAGGCGGAAGGAGGAATATTTACAGAGAGAAAATCAATCTGAGAAGCATGCCTGTATGAAAGAAATAACATTGCATTGATTATTTTACATTTAATGATTTTCTCTACGTTAGTTTGAGCTGCTTTGACAGCAATACATCTTAACTATCATATTTCAAAGAATTTGCATGTTTTTACTAAAGTCATTTGATGTTTGTTCTGTATTAACTTTGTCATTAGATCTGTATTATTTCTCTAATCTCTGTGAATTTAAGAAAGAAACCATCAAACACACCCTCAAGATCGAGGCACTCATCTTTCTTGGACAAATTAAGTTGATTGTCTCAAATCACTTTCCCTCAGTGAGTCATTGTTTTTCACTAAATATGGTTCTTATGGGTTTTTTTAATGTGCAATTTTGGTACCTCTACATCATTGCAAATGGGAGGGGGGGCGGCTGTGGCTCAGTTGGTTGAGTCAGTCGTCTCTCAACTTGGGTGTTCAGCTCCTGCAGCAACACGTCTGATGTGTCCTTAGGCAAGACACTTAACCCCGAGTTGCTCCTGCTGCTTCGTCGGTGGCGTATGAATGTGTATGAATGGGATTAGTTACTTCTGATGGTCTCTTTCCATAGCAGCCTCTACCATCAGTGTGTGAATGTGTAGGTGTGACCTGCGGTATAAAAGCACTTTGAGTAGTCAGAAGACTAGAAAAGCGCTATGTCAAGTCCATTCACAACTGTAAGCTTCAAAAGTGAAGAAAATTCATATATTTGAATTAATTAATGTATTTAAGTTTACGTTAAAAATAAGTTTACAACATGTATATAGTGAACTATTTACATATTTGAGTTTCCAAGTTAATATTTAAATATTTACATGTTTTAATATTTTCAGTGGCACAAACTGCCACTAAATTATATTGAATCTACCTCTGTGGTTGTCATAATGTTTGCCTTGAGTTTAATCATCCTAACCTCCGATTGGCTAACAGTAGGACATGTGATGAGTAACGAGGAAGTGTTGTGTAGCAGAATGATGCAGATGACAGGAAAGTGCTGCTGAGAAAGTTATCCGTCTCCATCCTGCTGTTTTTAAGTTTTTAAGTAGAGTGATCCATCCACCCCACGTCGGACCCTCACGTTACAACACTTAAATCCTCAATCATTTTTGAAGCATAAAGATTGATGATGATGATGATGATGAACTCTAGCTGGAGTCAAGTGTATCATAAAAGTCAGATTTATTTTCTAAAATATGACGATAAGCCTGCTGCTGCTTTTAAACTAATTGGCGTCAGAGACATAAAAAAAATAGAAGTCTGTTTTCTATTGTGTTTAAAAGGAACAGTTATGACTGACAGTCTTTATAACCTGTTTTCTCTACAGTTTAGATTTCTACTGTGGATTTGAAGGAGGAAATCTTTATCGATAATCATACACAACATGCCGCAGAATAAAAAGTACATCAAACAGTGCATGGTTTATCTCCACTGATATACTCACCTTAAAAAGGAGACGGCAGATTAAAGTTGAGGAGGTTGAGGATGGCAGGTTGGAGAAAGAAAAAAAAGACTTGAATAATAAATTTGGCTTTTATCACATTGTACCAGATACCTGTGTGATGTGTGAGATAAGAAGCTCCCTGCACTGAG
Source organism: Labrus bergylta (assembly GCF_963930695.1). Taxonomy (NCBI): domain Eukaryota; kingdom Metazoa; phylum Chordata; class Actinopteri; order Labriformes; family Labridae; genus Labrus; species Labrus bergylta. The sequence continues at coordinate 9,890,574 of NC_089198.1, read as the reverse complement.
TGTCAAGTGTCAGAGTGAATTTCCGTGTGAGCAGAGAAAACACTGCGAGGCGGTTTGATCTCGACAAAGTGCAATTAGTGTCAAAACAGTGCAGGGTGGAGGGGAGATGGTTTGTGCTGATCTGAGGATGATGACAGTGGGTGGAGGGGGGGGTGAGGGGGGGTTGTTACCTGCATGATGATGAAATGTGCTCAGTGGATTGAAATACATTAGTGTAGCGTGTGTTGTGCAGCTAACTAGTAAGAGGTAATGGATAGAGGTAATGGAGGTGATCTTTCTCTCCCTCTGTTGTGATGTCACTTTGGCTGTCTGCAGCGACAGATCTGAGCGCCACTGAGGTGCTTTTGTTTTTTTTTTTTCCATCCTTGCCTGATATGAAGGCTTATTTATGTCAGTTGTTTTCATCATGTATATGATTTCGTGTGGTAAACAACATTTTAAGCACACCAGCAGCAAAGATTTGTGTATGAGATCGTTAGTTGGTTTTATTTTACAACTATGGCCAAAACTTAAAATATCTCAACATTTATTTGATGGACTCGAGATAAAAAAGCTACAAGCGTCCAGGATTTCCTGCAGATGTCTCCAAGTGACTCCAATCCCCTGAGGTTTCCTGTTATGTCTACTTCAGGTTGATGTTTGTGTTCTCATACTTCTATTTGAGGTTAATACTTTCAAATGTACACTTATTAAAGCCTGATCATTTGAAACTGATAAAGTGGCCTAAAATTATATATTATTATATTATATTATATATTATGTAAGCATAAATCATTTTTAAGACTTTGATTGCATCCCTCCACAATAAAACTATTTCAATCACAATTTGACGTTTACTAGATTTATTATAATTTAGCATTTCAAATAATGCTTACTGAGAGTAATATTTCACATTTACACTTCTTCAAAAAAGATTCCAGCTCTGTTCACGTCGTTAGATATCCTGGTGGACTGCATGGGCGAAGTATGACCCGCCCTATTCTACCTCTGAGAGGCTTACCCTGATACTCTTACCCAACCAATCAACAAAGGCAGCAAAAAGTACAATCCAATGAGAAACAGAGTAGGGTGGGTCTTCACCGTCCTTCATAAAAAAATCAAAAAAAAAATCAGAATAATATAGAATGACGTGCATTAGAGGCAATTTAGAATTTGGTTTACGCAATGGAGATAACAAAAAAGTGTGTGTACGCCGTATACCTGCATATACCTGCATATACCCTGCAGTACATCACTGGTCATCACCACCAAGCTCACATCAGCTCATGTCTCCACTTCCTGCAGAAATGTAACTAAGGGGTCTTGCAGAGGGGAAATGTTGGCTCCTTGTGTTCTCACACTTTCAGGAAATTCTGTGCACATGTGAATACAGCCTAAAAGAGGACACTTTTTAAATGCCATTCTCTCGCTGTCCACCAGATGCCCTCTGTCTTTTTCTGTTACCCTGGTCACCTCAAGCTAACATGCAGCCCCTCCCCGCTGCACCGAAATAACCCCTCTCCCAAACCCAGACTTAGGCTGTGCTCTAATATCCACGATAACATGCTATCTAACATGACAGAAATGATTTCCTAGGTCAAATGCAGTATGCAGAAGTCCTGATCATGTTCTGCAGGGAGCTTGTTGGTTGTTCTAAACTCAAATTCTTTGCTCAGAGGAAGATGCATCATATCCTCAAAAAGGCCAAGAGAGTTGGATGCGCTACAGACTGCGAGGGATGGATGAGCAAGGGGTCAAAGGTTACCATGTAGTTTTATGACTATTCAGGATGTGTCATTGTAAGCACACTGCTTGCAAAAGTTGTACTTTGTAAGGACAGCTGCAGTATGTATGTGGAGTTATGTGGCGAGTCATCTGACTTTCAAGAAAGTAGAAAAACCAGCACACAGCGTTCAGCCCTGAAGTGAATATGTGAAAACTGCTTTAAACACATCATGACCTTCCCTAAGTACCTCCTTACCTTTTCCAACTTTTCCTTATCAGCACAGAGGTACACTGAATATTATTTTGATGTAAATAACGATTTTAAAAATAGATTTTATTGAAATATACTTGGCAGATAATGACAGAAATATATACCAGGAAAATGTATTTTTAATTTCATATATTTTCATTGCACTTTCAAAATGTTACAGTCCACACATGAAGTGGATCAAACTCTATTCTGTATCCTCGTTTTTGCTTTAAGGGTGAGGTTCCTTCAACAGTCTTTGCGAGTTGTTTTACCATGTGAGTCTCCAGTGTTTCTAATAATCACATTAACCGCTCAGGGCTTCAATAATAAATGAGGTTTTTTTTTTTCCTCTTTTCTTTGAACTCCTTCATCTTCTTTTATTTTCCCCCTCCAGTTATGAGCGAGATCACGACGAGCAGCCAGTCTGACTTTCATGTTCAATAATGTCAACTGGGATGAGTCATGGAGTCGTCTTCGCAGTGACTTACCATCCTGCGCCAGACACCGAGCTCTTTCTCCCTATCCCATCATACACCGGGGCAGAGGATGAGGTCATCGCTGAGGGGATGCGAGACCACATGGGTAACAGCCTGTGAAAAAAATCTTTATCCTGTTGAATCCTGCAAGGAAATGTAGAAATATGAATCAAGATGCACACACTAAAAACAAACAGATATCTCATGCATTTATAATAATATGTAAAATGATGTGTTAAAACCTGTGTATCATTCACAGTGCATCAGCAGTAAAACTTGCACAGCTGGAAGGGTTGCAAAGCTGTAATTCTTTTTCAGTACCGCCTGTTATATAAATCTCCACTTGTATGCATAGAAATTTCATAGGTGTGCGTACATTTTGTCGTAGCAGGTGGTTTAATTCAACACAATTTGCATGCCGGCGTGCAAAGAATATTTCATCTTCCCCCACACATATATATATATATATATATATATATATATATATATATATATATATATATATATATATTTTCCCACTGAGCTCGCACTCACAGGCAGCACACACTCCTGTAGTGAATCTGCAGGGCGAACACTGTGATTAAGTGTTGACACATGTTTGTACATCTTTGTATATATCACTCACTGCTTTTGGACAGGGGGAAGACGGGACTGGAAAAGGGACGATGCATCTGTAATGATGTTTGTGTGACACAGAGAAATGCTGATTTTCTTTGGGAGTGACAGTAGGGCTGAGGTTTCAGTTCACTATGGTTTCTATTATCCAGATGCAGATGTGTCCTTGTTCGGTATGTTGGAGAGAAGCATGATCATATGGAGAGGTGAGGAAAAAAACAATCTCAAACAAATGTGTCAAATATTTTATGTCTTGATATCAACTTGGTGGTGGTTTTGACCCGCATCAGACTCGGTGAACCCAGAAGGTGGGATTAGGTTGAACTCAGACGCGTGGGCCAGCAGGGTGGCCAGGGGCCAGACAACAAGAAAGTGTATTTAGGGAGCCCTGGCGGTTGTGTTGCGAGCCTCGTGTGCAGGGGCTTTAGTCCTCGTCGCTGTTGCCATGGGGTTGAATCACACCTGCATGTCCCATCTCTCTTCAGCTGTCCTATCAAAAGAAAGGCGAAAAAGGCCCCAAAAATGACTTAAAATTGTGTTTTTGAATTCTTTTGTCTATTTATTTTCTTTGTTGGTTCAGGTCTTGTTCTTGTTGTAGTCGTATTTGTTATTGTCATCAGTCATTTTCTCCCTGTGCTTCTGTCATCTTGTGTATTTGATTGAAAGTGTAACATGGTAAAGAATGTTCCTGCACACAAAAAAGAAGTCAGAGCCAGCACAACAAACAGCATTGAACTAAAATGTACTGCTCTCTCTAGGATGTAAGAAAATCAAAACAATGGCTCAATTATTAGATGACAGAAAAAGTTATAAAAAGGAAAGAAAGCGTCTTTTTTTCTAACTTACATAAGACAAAAGTTGTATCCATTGTTTACCAACTTTCAGGATTGATAGGTTTGTTTTCCGGGGGAGATTGCCAGATAGTTATTTAAAAAAAATATAAAAAAAACATTTTAGGCATCCAAAAATATTCAAAAGAAACAATCTTGGAAAGAATATCAATTTTCTTTACTAGACACTGATTTATGCAGCAAATTATTTTATCTGAAGAGAAGAGGGCTTGGACGTGTTAGTTGCTTCATTTGAAGAGGTCATGAGGCTAAAAAGGTTAAACACTACAGCACTACAAGAAGTGGAAACAAGAAGCTCAGATTGAGCTGTGTGATAATAAAGTCAGCAGGGTCTGTAGAAGGAGGCTTTTGTTCCATATGGAGCACTCGGTCATGTGACTGCCTCGCGTCCAGGGGGCTGCAGTGCTGCATTAATGAGGTCAGCCCTCCAGGTGAAGGCTTGAATAGCAGGCACTGCCCCAGGACGAACACTGCTGTACACACACACATCTGCACAAGTGTAAAGACTTGTACTGTGACACACACACACATACACACACACACACACACACACACAGACACACTGTCTGCTCCCAGGGGAGATGAGGTGATGTGAAATGACATCAGTCGCTCCTGTTTCGACATGTGACTCATTACACTCGACGATAAGCACTCACCATTTTCTCTGCAGGGAGAGAGTCGGGTTATCACTGCACACATCACCTGAACTGGACATGGGCCTATTGATCAGCACCGTGATGTGAGGAGGAGGATGGTCCCTGCACAGGAAATGAATGTTGTGCAAGGGAAGAGAAAAGAAGAGAGAGAGGGGGGTGTTACTGTGTCACTCAGACAGAGGTGTGGTTCATTTGGAGGATGAACAGTGATGGTGGGGGTGAGAGTTGATGCATCTTGTATCCTTAAAGCATGCATCTTTGTTTGCTCAGTAGAGAGAAGGGAAAGATTTGCCAGGAGTAACTTTGGTTTTTTAAGGTTTTAATTGCTACCTCTTTCAAAAACAAGTACCAAAAATGTAATTTATTTTGTTAAAGATTTTTATGTCAATGTCGTTTGGTCAGCATGTTGACGTAAATCTGTTGCGTCCAGACTCCGAGGACTCCATCTCATCATTTTACCTAGTATCTGCTTTCCTGACTGTTATCACACACACACACACACACACACACACACACACACACACACACACACACACACACACACACACACACACACACACACACACACCTGTGACCCCTGGTTTACCTGTCTGCGACCAAAAACACGTGTCCAGACTTTGTCCTGTCAAACACAAGTCTTATCTCAGGTAACAGGAACAAATGAAAATCTGAAGCTTGGCTCAAACTGTTTCGATCAATCGGCGATCAATAAAACAAACTGGAAATCCAATAAGCAGGTTTTTAGACATAGCTGCGATCATCTTTCCTGCAACAGACGGATATGTGAGTCTCTGTTCTGTGTGTAAAGATGCTTCCATGCAGTAAACTACGGCTTTAAAACTGACCCTTTCATTAGTCTTGTCTTATAGTAAACATTTCCCTGCAGGTATTTTCCTTTTAATTCCAGGTTTATGTCCTTCTCTTTATTCATAACACCATGCAGTCACAGTCTTTACAGCGTGTCATTAATGGAGCGAATGAAAAAGCGAGAGAGAGAGAGACGAGATGATCTATACCTCCTCTCCACCTGCCTTATAAAACCTGAAAACTCACCACTATTAACTCCACCGCCACTCATCCAGACAAGTGATCTGTGCCCACATTACTCATGTCATGACACTAAATCCCATTATCCATCTATTCTCCACTCCTGCATCTCTGTGGTGCTGGAGTAGAGGTGAAGTTCATTGATTTTTTTGGGGAGGAAATGTTGCATGTTTGGGCTGATTATCATATCAGAGAGAGACCTTGAACGTACCTTTGTCCTGTCTTTTTAATCCATAGTTTCATGCTTAACTACCACGTGCAAAAACAAGAAAACAAAACACAGAGAGGGGGAATTTAGCGGGAGAACAGAACAAATCTTGTTCAAAAAATGTACATTAAGATAAACAAAGGTAACATTAGCATGAACAAATCTATGTCAGGCATCAAGGTAAGACTATGTAGTTTTAACACTGGGGTGCTGCACTAGCATTTCACAATAGCATATTTTTGTGTGTCAATATTTTTTTCTATATAATCTATTTATTCAGCTATTATTTGCATGTATATTAAATTGAAGAACCCCTATCTGCAAACATCATATTTTAAATTACTTTAATTTTTATTATCCAATCTTTGAATTTAAATCAAAAGCGTTTGATACCGTCGATCATGGTCTTATCATTCAAATATTGTGTAACATTGGGTTAGACGCCAACGCTTGTAAATGGTTCCAGAACTAACTTTCTGACAGATCACAGTGTGTAAAGGCTGGAACTTTTCAGTCTGCATTTCTGTCAAAGGCGTTCCACAAGGGTCAGTTCTGGGCCCTATATTATTTATAATCTATATTAACAATTTTGTTTCGTCTATCACAGACTGTAACATTCATCTTTACGCGGATGATATTGTACTATATTGTTCTGCTGAGTCTGTACAGCTTGCTGTAGAGAAACTGCAATGTGCTTTTAATACTTTGCAGACGGCATTTATCGGCTTAAGACTGGTCATAAATGCCAGTAAAACCAAGTACATGATCTTCTCAAAAGCCAGAGATATTGCTTTTAACAGTCTACAATTATCTACACTCAATGCCAGCAGTATTGAAAGGGTCAAAGTATATAAATATCTTGGCATTTGGCTGGAAGAATCTTTTACTTTTAAACAACATGTCGAAAACCTCACTGGCAAACTTTGGCAGAAACTTGGGTTTCTGTACAGAAACAGAGCTAACTTCCCTCCCTTACAACACCCTCTCAAGATTAACACTCTTGTTTCTCTTGGGCAAACCAAGACAATGATCTCAAACTGCTTTACCACAGTGTGCCCTTTTTGTTTGTGTTTTGATCTGTATCTCGACATCATTGTAAATGAGGGAAACCTCAGTGATTTTCAAGGCTTAGATAAAGGTTTGAAATGAAATACAAATATGTTATTCCATATACAAGCATATATACTATATACTTCCAATCTTTTCAATGCAAAGTTTAACTCTACTGTATCTTGCATCTATTTTTTATCCTGAAACCATATTAAAGGTCACATATTATTCTCCTTTTCAACCAGTTTAAATAAGTCTCAGTGCTCCCTAAAACATGTCTGTGAAGTTTCTTGTTCTAAATCCACTCTGATCCTGTATTTGATCATGCCTATAACCTTACAGTTATATTGTATATATTAGTTCTGTTGTTCCATTATTCACCATATTAACTTATCATTTAGTATTTGCCTACTTGCACATAGCTCTGTATATATATATTTATTTCTCGTTTACTGCACATAGTTCTGTTTACATCTGGTCACTACTGCACATAGTTATTGTTACATCTGTTTACATCTGTTAGTCCGATCACTGTCCACTTATATCTACTCTTTTATATTTTGTATTTTTAAGTTAAGTTTAAGCTTTAAGTTGTATTTAAATTGACACTTTATATTTAGGTTAAAATGTTTCATTTACTTGCACTGTTGTTAATTTACTGCTCTGTGTGCCTTTGAATTGCCCCCCGGGGACAAATAAAGTTTTTTGGATTGAAATGAATTGAAACCCCTCTATTTCAGCCCTGCTCAGAACAGACTGTTTTTGTGTCTGTACCTTTAAATATGAGCTGTGTCTGACCACGCCCCCTCTCTAGAAGGGTTTGCGTGGCTTGAGCTTTCTCACTCCATGCCCTATTGTTTACGGCGAGAAGGCAGACTCAGAGGGCAGAACAAACACCTAGCTGTGGGAGTGTCACCCACCTGGGGGAGGGGTTACTGCCCTTTGTGATGTCATGAAGGGAATATCACGAAACGACCTGTTTGAGCACACATTTTCTGAAAAGTGAAGCAGGCAAAAGACAGAGAGGATGGACTTTTCTCATAATTGGGCGTTTGTAGACGGACTAGGGAAACATTTGAGTGTTAGAAATCAATGGTAAAGAGTATTTTTCACAATATGTGACCTTTAAATTTCCAAAGTAGGGGGGCGCCGGTAGCATAGTGGTTAGTGTGCACAGCTCATGTACAGAGGCTATAGTCCAATTGGGCAGCCCAGGTTCGAATCCGACCTGTGGCTCACTCAACGCATGTCATTCCCCCCTCTCTCTCTCTCTCTTTCACTCTCTCTCTCTCTAATTTCCAACTCTATGAAAATAAATCTTTAAGTTTCCCAAAGCAGGGAAAATTCATCCTGTGAACATAAATGGTTCGAGCATGCTACACTAACAGGTTTAGAAGTCACATTTCCTGTATACCTCAGACAGATCCACAGCTTCACTGTGAAGCTAGACCTCCTACCTGGCGCATGACAAAAGAAACTGCAGAGAAAGGAATTTTAAAAAAGCATTTAGCCCGAGGGCTCACCTCTCCTTTAAAGAACAATACTCACAGTATATTAGCTGAAAACTCACTGGGAAGGATTTTACAGCAGAAATATACAAATGAATTAAAGAACGAATAAATCCCCCAAAGCCCTCTGAGCCCTGTATTCATGTCAACACCACATTAGCATTGAACAATGGCGTCCATTTCCTCTCTAACATCACAGGCAGCAGGACAGCAGCCGCCTGTAGAGACGTTGTGATGTAGCAGGACAGGACACCCCAGATAGAGGAGGACTCTTCAGCCCTCTATGTCCTGCCAGTGGGAGATTCAATTAAAGCATTACTGATGATGTGGTGGTGGTGTGTGTGTGTGTGTGTGTATTCTTCATTTTCATACTTAATAAAAAAAGGAGCAAATCCCTCTCTGCTATCAACGTACAGCGGCTGAAACTTAAAAACAAATCCTTGACACTTTCAAAACGGAGCGTAAAACTGTGTGCTGCCACTGCAGAGGCGAGATGACTTTTTCACAAAAGACATCTTGACATGTACCGAGTTAAAAAAAAAAAATCTAACACAGGTGTTGAAAAGTAAATCAAAGATAGCTGAGTTTCTTTTGGCTTCTTTATTGAAGATTCAGAGACTAAGGCCTTGCTCTAAATCACTCCTTACTTTAGTCATGACCTTCTTCCTGTATGATAGTCCTTCAAGAGTGAACAGTGATCTAAGAAATGACTTTACTCACACTTATGAGTCATCATATCTGCATTATTAACAGCGTGTGAATGGCAGGTTAAATTCAGAGTCTTAATTGTAGTGAATAATTCATTATCATAATATGATGTGCAATAATCTGACGTTTGCACTGTAGTACAGGACTTGAGTTCTGCGACTTCTGCGTCTCCCACAAATAAGTTTGTTTGTTTCCAAAAGTGTTTCACTTTTCTATTTCTATTTTTATTTCCATTTCTATCAACTTTCAATCATAAATAATCCATCAAATAAGTAGTCACAGAATCAGTGACCTCTCCTCAGTGTAGAAAATAATTTCATCCTTCAATTTCAATTTTAAAAATTGTCAGATTCAGATATTATTAAATGTACTTTAGCTACTATTTTTTATTAATCTCTTATTTGGTGTAATATCTAGTAAAGTTGACTTTATTGGTATTTATATTACTACCCCATCGCCTGCCCTTGTTCTGTCCTATCATCAGTTTGTAAATCATCTTTTAACGACACCATCTTTATAAAAACAGATTGAAAATGAAAGTATGTCACGATCTAATTCGATGAATAATAGGTAATAAATTAGTCACTCCAGCGAAACATGAACAATAACACTGTTTGAGTGGTAAATTATGATGTGATGGAACAGATAAATAATACACTGCTAGATTCAGATTCATGTTAAACCAACTGCATCATTACATTGTTGCATGCACATTATTCCATTGTTAGGTTTTATCTAATGGTATTATGATTCTGAAATTCTGAGTCATGACTCTTTTGATTGTTTATACTTATTTACATATAAGTCGACCCTGTGGTTTCTCTTCTTGTACTTAAGATAATTTTCTGGATGCTTTGTTGTTGTCGCAGCAGCTCCAATCTGAGCTCATTCATGTCGTCTTGTGCGGCTGAGTGCAGCTCTCTAACAATGAAACACCTTTACAAAATACACATAATCGCACGCTTTCTGTCCCCCTTGTTAAGCCTTTTTGCAGTTTGATCCCCCCCCCCCCCCCCTTTTCTCCCCTCCTCCCCTGACCTCATTACAGTGTCAGGAGATCCAGAGGAGTCCTGTCGGCTGTGCGCGGCTCACAGCAGCCCCTGGTGAGTCTGAACTGGAAACCTGATCATCGGCAGGTACGAGAATAGCTTCAGCGGGACGTTGAAGGCCTCCTCTCTTGACCTGCTGTGAACTGTCATTGAACCTCTGACCGCACAAAGGACACAATAATGCCTCAGTGTGTGCCTGTGCATGTGTCTGTGGGCTCAGGTTTTCTAAAGCTGTACACTTCAGTCAGTTATTGACTTTTCAAACTTTGTGATGTAAAAAACTTAATCCTTCCTTCCTAGAGGTCAGGAAAGAGCTCAGGAAAGTAGCGGCCACCAAAACCACACATATTTACACCACACAACAACCTCAGACAAAGTAGGATATATAGATATACTACAAGCTTTGGGCGCTTGTGACCCTAATGAAGCTGCCGGGACAATATTTCAATCTCTCACAACAGCAGAGCTCTGGCCAGAACTTCACTTTGGTGATGTTTACATTTATCTAGGAGAAAATACTTCTCCTTACACCGCCACCAGGATGAAAGCCTACAAAAAAAGTAAAGACAGCTGAATGTGTTTTTTAATGTGGCCAGGTTACAGTAACGCTGCCATTTGGGACGTGAAAGACGAGAAACACTTCTTTATCAAAGCAAAGGTGAGTGCGACTTAGTAAACATTAGCTAGTTAACGCTACCTAACAACAGTAAAAGTCACTGTCAGCTGTCACTTCCAGTCATTGTTCTTGGGCAGCGATGTTTGTTAAAAGGCAGTCTGGATATTTTGCTCAAGTCAACACAATGTTTTATCGCAGGATAAAGGAGAAGTCTGTGCATTTGTCCCCAAACAGGACAGCGGAGAATCTAATAGTTAATCAACAATTAACTCCTCTCTCTTGGATTGCATTCTTAAACCGTTTCCACCAAGCAGCCAGATGGAGATAGCTACGTCAGCTATGTAATAGTGTGACATCATAGCAGCCCAACACAGTGTAGCCCGCTATTAATTAGGTTAAACATTCAAGAAGAACGGGACACAGTAAACAAAGGGACCCTTTGGGGTCGGATCGGTACCCTTGGCACCCCAACAGCCAGTACAGATCCATTATTTTGGTACTGTTCCCAACTTTTGACAGTGGAAACGCCCAATAAATGGGTACCGTATTAATGCTTACACATTAACAGCAAATGGCTTTCTTTAAAAAAAAAAAAAAAAAGTGTAAATACAAAGGTTTCTCGTGAGAACGGTAACTTCTTCTGCAGTAGGCGGATGTTTCATAAATGTGTGACGTCACATGAAACTTTGAAAAGACAGAGATGAGTAAATTTCCTGAAACGACACTCACATTGATACTTATTCATGTTCAAGTTGGGCGTAAATGATTGACAGTAGTTGTTTTTTACAGATGCTTTACCTCTGAAGTCTTCAGATAAGCAAAGTATGAGTCCAACAGCTCAACCGCACCCTGTAAGACGTAACATTTCTGTAGGCTATACGACTCTGCGAGGTACAATATGTCCACCAAAACACACCTGAAGTAAGAAAACTATTTTGTAATGATATGTTCTTTATCTTTAAATGATGCAGCTGTTAAAGATAGGACCACTTATAATAAGGCCTACTTTAAAACTGCTGGGTAGATGATTATAACAGGATATGTCATAATTAATCAGCTAATTAGGCTACATTTTGTAGATTCAAGATTTAATCATTCAAAACACTTTATTATGTATCACACAGTGACAGAAAATTACCTTTAGTTAGAGGCCAAAATAAAATACCCATAATCACAACCATAATACTTATAAATAATAAAAAAGTATTATTATTACTTGTAGGACTTTAATTAATACAAATCTACTTCAAAACGTTTTAATATACAGTATATATATATTTTTTTTAATTTGTAAATTTATTTAATTCATCCACCAAACAGTACAATTAAATACAAAATTAAAATCTCAAATCTTGAATTAAAAGGAGCAGAAAAAAAAAATCTTATATAATCTGCCTGAACAAAACAGAAAAATTGGAAATCTATTCATAAAAATAAACTAAAGATTGTGTAATAATCCGCATGTTAGCCAAACTGGTTTTCCTCTCTCCTCGTCAGTTGTTCAGAAACACCTTTTTGTTTATATTTCTCTTTTCCCTGCAAACAGGAGGAGCAGAGACGACCCTGACACAGCGGTAGGACCACCGTTTGGAAACCGCTTCACACACACACACACACACACACACACACACACACACACACACACACACGCGCTCATGTGTTTGGCCAGTAGGAGGGGCCATGTGCTGAGGTGTTTGAGAAGGTGATGCCGTAAACCCCGCCTGGTGTGTCGCAAACCAGGTGTTTTGCGGGTAGGGAAGGTGATGTCGTAAAGCGGACAGGGAGGGGAAGGGAGGGGTGAGACAGGAGGAGGAGGAGGAGGAGGAGGTGGAGGGAGGTGACTAGCGAGCGGCTGCGCTTCAGACTCAGCGAGAGGATCATGGCGGATGGCCCCAGGTGTAAGCGCAGAAAACAGGCGAACCCGAAGAGGAGCAGCGGTAAGTCCGAACTCTTCCGCAGCCGCTCGGAAGGCGACCCGGGGCGGGCTGCCGGGGAGCTTTCCCACTCGGTTAAACTTTCTCCAGAAGACTTGTGGGAGTTAGTTGGGGCTCGTTTCACGGAGTTTTTAAAGGAGTATTGATGTGTTCATGTCCCAGTGTGGTGGTGGTGGTGGTGTACCGTTATACCTGGTTGGCTTCTCTCTGTCCGCCTAGCGGTGCAGGGCGGCCCGCCCGGCTGACTGAACCGTTATCAGCTAGAATAACCCCGAGGAGCGCTTCATTGTTGCTTTTTTTTTTTTTTTAAAGTTTTCTCCACTTTTCCTAAGCCTTGTTTTCGTCACTTTCCCAACCCTCAGCAACACTTGGCGGCAGGTTGCGGGGCTTTTTCACACAACAACGTGGCCCGTGAGGACGCAGTTTTGCAGTTTTGCAGTTAAAGTGTATGATTTTTTTTTTTTTTAAGGGCGAGGTTGCTGCTCACTCGGTGCTGTTTGTCTCTCCAGGGTCGAAATAATTCAACTTTTATTTGTGTTAGACTTGTGACCGGATGGTGAATTTTGAATCTTTTAGGATTTTTTATTTTTTTTTGCATGGGCTTTGGTTTGCACTCACTGCTTGCTGCTCCAGTCAGTGTGATGTGCAAAGAGGTCGGATGTTTATTTTATCTCCAGTTTAAGCCCCCCTCCCTCCCTCCCTCCCTCCCTGCTGCAACTGCAACACCACATGTTTCCTTATAGTTAAGGTAAGAGAGAGCATATCGTATTTCCAATCCTTTTTTTAAAGTAGATTTGACTCGTTTTTTTTGCACTCGTGCATGCGTTTCCTTGTTGCTCGCACCAGATTGCATTGAGTAATTTGACATTTTTCCTATTTGGCGTTAATATTTATGTTGTCTGTTCAACAAATTGCTCCAACTAAACTGTTTCGACCTTTACTTTTTGCACCTGACAATTCGGGGTGGAAACCGTGATCAGTGCTGAAAATATAAAAGTTGTTTCAGCTGCATTTTTAGTATTTTGTGCAAAGGTTTTGAGACACTTGTATTTTTATTTTAAGTGCTGATATGTGTGGTTTATCTTATGTAATAGCATATAATAACAGTTTTATATGACCTAAAGGCAGTATTTTGAGGCTATAGGAATTATAAACAATTATAATAAGAAGTTTTATGGTTCTTTTTCACATTTTCTACACTTTTATTTTTTTAAACTTTTCTCCTCCCTACTCCACCTGTTTTGAAGCAAACGATTTAAAACCACATTTTTTTTTTGGACGTATTGATGCAATAGTTTCAACGTGGATCCTGATTGGCCGGTTTCTCACCTGTACTCTCCCACTCTCACATCGTGTCAGCCAATAAGAAAAGTAAACCCATAAATGTAAATATATTTTTAGACACCGTTATGAGGCACGATGTGTGTGAGCCGAAGGGCTGGAAATCACCTTTTTTTTTTTTTTTTACATCCTTCCTACTGCTGCTGACGACACGACGGTGTGACTCTGCGCGTCCGTACAGGAGCCACCATCATCATCATCACCATCATCATCATCATCATGTTTACCTGAACGCGGATAACGGGGGGCTTGCAAATGGCCTAGAAATAAACAGAAATAACACCTGCGGCTCTCGTCTGATACCGGAACAGGATCTGTTCTTCTTTTCGTAAAGCCTCGGTGTCTCATGAGGAGCCAGAAAAAAACGCTCCAAATGTCAACTTGTGCAGGTAGAGATGATTCTTTTTTTTTTTTTTTTTTTTTTTGTAGTTTCACCGTGTGTGTGTGCCATGCCAGCTTCGCATGGATGCTCGCCTTGCCTTCATTCTCGCGGGATTTATCTCATCGACACGCATTTTCTGACCCACTTGTGCATGTTTTATCTCCGCTTTTATGTATTTTTACGCGCGCGTGTGTGTGTGTGTGTGTGTGTGTGCTGACTGGCTGTTTGATCGAGTGTACTCTGCAGCTGTGTGTGTGTGTGTGTGTGTGTGTGTGTGTGTGTGTCTGCACGGAAAACGAGCGGTGCATAAGGTGGTCATTACTCTGCTATTCCCACCCGTGGACAATAACAGTGCTTATAGGCTCCCCCTTTAAACCACACGTTTCCATCTATTGTGTTGAGGTGATTTTTCGTTATACAATTTCCTGAGCGGTGTGTGCGGAAGGGAATGGCGGTCAGTACCATTACTGCAGTGAAGGCGGGGTTGCTGCCTCTTTTTTTTTTTTTTTTTTTTTTTTTTTCTGGACCCGGAGACAGCCAGGTATACACAAAGGTGATGCAACACCTATAAAGGTGTAATTTCACCGATATAAGCGTCACGTCTTTGCAGCGTAAGGTTGTCATTCTTAACCTGAGTGTACCTCAGTGTCTTGTTCCGCTGAATTTTTCCACACACATTAGGATGAAATGAGATTAATAGTGTGGAGTGAGCGCGTCATTGTTCGCGTAACGGGACGCACAATGAAGATGGCAAAAAGGTGCCGTGATTCAGTGCGCACCGCTTTTGCATCACCTGCCTCTCTTTCTCTTTCTCCTTTTCATTTTCTACCTGCCTCCTTTTTTTGTTTTATTTGTTTTTGTGTTTTTGTGTTAGTTTTCACACCACGCACACATCTCTGTGCTTTGAATTTCAAAAGGAGCTCAAACATTAGCCTGTGCTAACATACCATGACCTCAAAGCCCCGTCATCTTCATGACGTTCAAACAGCTGCAGGTCCCATTCACGACAATGGAGGCTGCAAAATAATCATATTCTCACATGCATTGCTTTAATAGAAACATCAGAGAAATGCACATATATGCTGATCCAAAGGTGGACTAACTTTCTGCCACACATCAGACAGAAAATCTGAAATTACAAATATTATTTTTGCATGTTTTGCGTTGAAAATAACTTGAAAGGACTTCTTGATTATCATAAAGCAAATCATTTCTCCTGAATTAAATGAGTCATGGATTAAACTCCAGCTCTATATGTCTAATATTTTGTGGATTACAGACAGAGAGTCAAAATATTAGGCATATTTTAAAAAGTTTTCTGCATATTAAATCAAAATAGAAGAAGAACCGTGTAATAAAAGACGGTCATCTGTTGTGTGCATTGTTAATAACAAATTAGCACCTTAAACTGATATGTGGTACACACACACACACACACACACTCAGCTGCAAACCCAATTTTAGAATTTGAGTTTCATATTGCATTTTAATGCTTTAGTGAGATTAAGTCAGAGCGGTTAACTCAATCATTAGTCATCCATCCCTTCATACAAATTCAACCTTTTTTTTTTGCAGTTATATCCTGTATTCATGATGTCATTCTTTGCCTTAGAGAGGTGAGACTCGTTTCAGGTTTGTCTGAGGTTAAAATGTCTCTTTTGTCCCCGACTATAAACTGCACCTAACCTGTCTGCTAGTATTGATAGATCAAATGCAATTGGCCGTGCTCCTCTTCTTATATTGATGATATCCCAGCATGCAGCAGCTGTAAACATGCTGGTATAAAAGCCCCAGTAAATGATGACTGTCATGTAGCTATAGGCCTGCAGAGACCCTTAACAACCATCACTTTCCACTTACGGTAAACGTGCTCTCTTAATTTAAACCCTTGACACTCGTTACTGTACATCACAGTGAGTTGTGGCAGCATAGGCGATGTTGTTTTTCCTTTATTTTCAGGTGTAAGAATATACAGACATCTAGCGAATGAGCTAGTTTTTGTAGCTCCACCTCATGTTTAATCTTCTGCAGCTCTCCTGTAAATGTCAGGTGTCGGCCCGGCCCTGCCCTGCTGCTGCTTTGGTCACAGCTTCGTCATCCAGGGCCTTTTCCTCCTCCTGCTTTAAAGTACTCCATGTGTGTGTGTGTGTGTGTCTCAGCTGGGCTGTAATCTAACACTGCAATTTAGGGACTACAGGAATGCAGCCTGGTGTTAACATACCTTGACAGGATAAACACGGCGGCCTACTCCCAGGCTCGTACCGCTGTTCATACGTACAATCTTGCCAAGAGACCTGGCCTTCACCGCCGCCTGCCCGCCGGCCCGCCTGCCCGCAGAGCTATCTGAAGAATTAGGAAACAGGACCTGTGAAGTTTTTCAACAAACATTTGTTTAGATTTAGGCTTATGCACCAAAAGCAGAGCGTGTATCCAGCTCATGTATCTTAAACATCATACGAAGCGCTGATTATCATTATACATCTGGGATTGTTTACGTCTCTTTTAATTAAGTGGCTTAATATTTTCTGCTTTCTTTTTCCGGTCCTTTGTTGCATATCACATCATGTTAACACCAGCTGTAGATCAGTAGAACAGTCTTAAATCATCTTGCAGTAATTTAAAGTATAATGCATGTTTGCCTGAGCGACTCCATGTGCATGCATGAGATTAACAAAAAGGGCGACCGACTCCGAGATAGTAATCAGCTCTTGAGCCGATTGCTGTGCCAAAAAGTGTTGGTTGTGAAAGTAGTGAATGTAGTGCATCCACTGACAAGTGTTGCTGTTTTTGCAGACTGCTCACTTATTCTGTCGTTTTTCCACAGCAGGTCATGGAAACAGTTGTTCATATGAAAGCGCTTTGAATTACTGTTTCAAAGGAGTTTGTGTCACTCCGCTGTGATAGGCTCTTTGATCATCTTGTTGTTTGTTTGATGCATTTATGAGCATGTTCTGGGTCTGTTGTTTGGTTCAGCTCTCCTGCCTTGCTCATGCTGTAATGCTCCAGTAGTGCATCGCATGTTGCACGTCACATCAGCGCTGTAGTTAACTTGCAAGACTATATCTTGTGAATCAGTGAATCTGTGGTGCATGTTTGCTCTCAGAGGATTTATTTATGATGCTGCACCTTGTCTTGTGAAGGAACCATTGTCTTGAGGTCACCCTGAGGTGTTTCAGTTACAGCTGTCCTACAGAGCAAAGGAGTCATGATGTGAGTGAGATAATATCAAGCTTTCATATTGTACAGTAGCTTATAGGCCTCATCCTGGTTCATCCATTTGATAGGTCTGATAACAAATATTGGATTTTTTTGACGTTTCCTATTTGTCCGTTGTGAATGTAATAACAAAAAAAAATCCAACATGATTTTATGCTTATCTCATTTTTTTTTTTCCAAAGGTGCATTAATAACATAACACACGTCCACCTGTGTAGTGAATGAGGAGCTGCATCAGAGGGAGAGGATCCTGAGTGCTGTTAGACGTGGTTGTGGTCCACAGTAGCTGTTAATTGATCCATGACCAATGGTCATTCATGTTACTTTCTCCCTGTTGTAAAGATCCTGGGGCTGTGTGTGTGTGAGTGTGTAGTGTAGTGTAGTGTAGTGTAGTGTAGTGTGTGTGTGTTGTTTCCCTTGCACAAATGGGCCTGTGGAATGACAAAGCACTCCAGGACGTCTTTAGCGAGTCAGCATTAACCCCTCCCATCGCCTTTTACGGTCCAGAGGGGGGGGAGGTGCGTCAGGGCTACTGATGCTGCTGCTGTGACTAATTGAGCAGTGTGTGTGTGTGTGTGTGTGTGTGTGTGTGTGTGTGTGCGTGAGAAAGAGTGTGTGTATCTGTTAGCATCAAGGTGGGAAACTGCTTCTTTCCTTTGGGCTTTGCATAACAACACAGGCCTGCTTGTTTGGATTTCCATGCATTAACACGCTGCTGCCTGTGAGGGAGAGGAAGAAGTTGCTGCTGCTGCTGATGCGCTTTAATAAGATAAAGACACCTTGACACATCAGTTGTAAAAACATGCCTTAAAAATACAGCCTAACGAAGGTGGAAGTATTGCTGCTCAGTACATGTAACTTTATTTATTAAGTATAATACAAATATTACTCCTGCAGTGAGTTTTTAGTACACTGAAGTTGATTTTAAACTGTAAGGATTTGAAAATCAATCAGGATCATTTGAGTGTTTGACTCTTGATTGGACACTAAAAACTATTTGATGATGTCACTTTTGGCTCTGGGGAATCAACGATGAGCACTTCTCACATCATTTCAATATTTACAGACGAGATGCTGAACTCATCAGTCGTGAAGTCAACTCCAGGTTACTCGCCAACGAACACATATGACCTCTCAAGAAGATGATTGGGGAAGTGAGGAAAACGCTATCTGTTGTCGCTTTAATATGTTGTATGGTGAATTTTAAAGCCATAAAGTGTTGAAGTTTTACACTATAGTGCACATCATGGTATCTGCAGGGTGTGTTTGGGAGGTAAACAAAACAGCCTCAATCACCGAACTCTGTATTAAAAAAAGTCGTCTTGGTCACGTGACAAATGACAGAGCCAGCGCTGACATGTTTGTCCCCATGCAGGTGTGATCTGCTTCTGCCCAGCGAACATGAGAGCTATTCTTAGTGGAGGTGGAAGAGAAACAGCGTGCTGCCCTTTAGGTTCATACTTATTATGTCATCCAGGCTAAATCAATCTGAAGCATGGCACATTGTGGCACTAAAATGTTCTCTGTCAACACTTGTGTGAAGATCTCCCCTCCTCACTCCTCCTCCCTTCCTCCTCCTTCCCAAAATCTACCCACCCTCTCCGTCCTCCACAGGAGAGGTCAGAGGTCAGTAGAGCAGCCCGGGAGCTTTTTGTCACAACAGAAAGCTCATGAGCCACATGTGCAGGGAACTTAACTGAACCAGTGCTCCCCTTTTTTTTTTTTTTTTAACGACGACACGTTGCTTAAAAATAGTTTGAAGGCTTTCATGTGTCTAAACTTTACATTTATAAGAACATGTTTTACTGTTCATGTTCATCGTTAAGGACATCTTAATTGCATTTATTGTGAAAAAAAAAACCCCAGAAAGACAGGAAAGACTTCGAGACCTTCAGGGTAAAGTTGTGAAAAACGATTAGGTTGCATGATTATGTCATTTCTTGTTGCACGTGTTTGCTGCAGAAATGGGTCTTGGCACACGTTCTCATGCAAATAAAATCTAAATATTCCCGACATAATCCAGTTAGAGTGCTTAGTTTAGATGGCTGTATCAGTGCCTCAAGAGAAATTAAAGAATGATTAAGAGTTAAGGCTTTAACGTCGGTTCCTTCCTGGATAGTTTGTGGGGGAAAAAAACCTCAGCCCATTCATTGCTGTGATTTAATGAACAGGCATTCAGAGTTTAAAGCTGCTGCTGCCGTGTCACAAAGTGCAACACTCAGAGGAGAAGTAGAAAAGATCCGTTTTTCTTTGTAGCGTACCATGTCAAATTAAGAGAGAAATGATAGTTTAGCGAAGTCGTCCCCTTCTTTCAATTTCTGTTTGAAATTGATGTCATGAAGACGGAGCTGCTCGCTGCCACCTACGCTCTCTGCACAAAAGCCAAAATGTGGAACCAGAAGTGAAGTTTACCTCCAGCTCCTCTGAAGCATGAAATCTCAGAGGAACTGCCAAAGTCGCATTAGCACTTTCTTCTTAAAGGTGGCCTAACCCATTTCCACAAGTAACCTGCTTTGCCGTCGCCCCTTTCATCGTGCGCATTATACCACCTGAATATTCATGTATTCAAGAGGCTCCCCTAGCAGCTAGCAGCTAAAACTTTAATCTGCACTGTGGTGCTAATGCTAACCGAGGCTGAGCTGTGAAAGACAGGCGGCCTGCGGAGAGGAGACCCGCTTTGTCCTGCTGCTGACCAGCGTCCCACCTCACACCCACCTTAACCTTCCTACGAGTGCATGTTGCAGAAGTGTTAAATGTGTTTGTGTTTATACGTCTGTGTGATTGTGTGTGTGCGTGCATGCAGGCCAATGTGTGTGAAAAGAAAGAGTCCCATTCAAAGTCCTGTGTGTGTGTGTGTGTGTGTGTGTGTGTGTGTGTGTGTGGGAGACGGGGGGGAGCGCTCTTTCACACTCAGCCGGTGGGAAACTCCTCTCCTTCTCCTTTGGCGGTGGTAAAAACATTTGCATATCCTCCTGCCATCCTCCATTCTCTGTCTCTCTCCTGCCGCCTGAGAGGCAGAAAGGAGGGCTTCAGTGCTCCAAGAGCTCAGAGGAGAAAAAAAAAAATAAAAAAGAAATCAGCGAAAGCTCTGCCCCAAAGCTGCTGCCTGCCTCCAGGCTCATCACTCTGTGAGCTGCTGTACATGTAGAGTATATAAGTGGAGCCGTAATCCTGTGCATGCTGGTCATTGAAGTGGAATGGGGCCCGGGCCTGTGATAGGCTGTACTGGCTTTGATTTGCTTCCATTCAAAATTGGGACACGTCTCAAAGGTAAAGAAGCAGGTGTGTGGAAAGCTGGAATGAAAAGAGATGTGGCACCCAGAGGAGAAAAGCACCAGAACAATGAGATGTGTCAATAGAAGAAACTCTGAAAACATTCTGTCTTTAAAGCACAACTTCCTACTTACAGTTTTTTTTAAACTAGTTTGAAATGTTTTAAGGACTTCAGACGGATCTGTTTATTGCACAAAGAGATCATAGCGTGCAGCTCATGAATTGATTGTTTTGTAAACGTGATTCACTTTTAGAAGAGATGATGTGAGGAGGAGCATAAAATGAGTCTAAAGTTTTGACGCTTTTTAATCGCACAGAATGTAAAATCCGCCACCGGGGGGGCTCGCAATCAAAACAATAACAAAAGATGATGCCCAGGCTGGTGGGGGGAATCATGGGAGTGATCTGTGCAGCTTTGACCAGGACAGAAGTGGAAAAGGTTTTGGATCTAAAAACCTGTGTAGTAATGGAAAATGTTTCTTTAGGCATGTAGCATGACATATCCATTCTGGAGCTTTAAAATCCTTCTCACAGGAACCCGGTTATCTTCACAGGACCAGTCTGTGTTCAAACAACCTTAAAGCACAACAGCAGGTTATTTATTCTCATTTCATATTTGATTACTTTATCTAATAACTGAGTAACCCTGACCAAAATATTCTCCACACACTCTAATGTATCTGAGATTCAATAAAGCTTTAAAAAAGAAAAAAAAAGAAAAGGTATAATGAGAGAGGGGGATCTCCCAGCAGCCCTTGCAGTCTCAGGAGACATAAATCACGAGTGGTGGACAGGTGGTTTAGGAGGGGCCTGGACTCACTAAAGACCCCCCAGGGACTTCAGTGGGTGCAGCAGCAGCAGGACAGGTGGGAGTGGAATAAAGAATTAGATTAGAAGCACAGCAGAGTGATTTATTCTCCTCTTTTAGACTGACTCAGGTCACTATTTCTTTGTACGTCTCAGCTCCTTTGTGTGCATCAGACCAGCAGAGTCACTCAGGACGTTTACATCCTGTTAGAAAAAGTTAATTAATGGTGTTAGTGGAACTAAAACTTGTCTTCTATAATGCAAACATTTTAGTTTGGCTGAAATTTCTCTAAGTCAGACTAACACACCTACATCATGCAGTTGGAGATTTTCTGCTCAAAAGCTCATTGATCCAAAGAGAAGATAATCAATAGTCTACTGGATGATGAAGATAACCATTAGTCGCAGAGTTTGAGCCCATATGTGTTGACATACTTTATGGAAGCAAAAACAGGTGAAGAATGTTGAAGAAGAAAAACCAGACACCCATGAAATCACAGCACTTCAGATCAACATATTTCTTTGAAATGATCATTAATTTACGGGTTTTAAACAGATGGTTTCTCAGAACCTGTGTTCAATTGGTTGCTGTGCTTTATTTCCCCATGGGCGCGGTGACGCTGAAAGTATTTCAACTTGATTTAGTTGTGTTTACTCTTTAATAGAAGTCGGTCTCCTGTGTGTGGACCGGGCTGCAGATAACAGAAAGACGTGTTGATGCGCTGTGGTTCTGTATGTTCTGAGGACGGGTGTAGCTCTTCGTTCGTCGGGATGATTTGTGTGTTTTTTTGACAGATAGCTGTTGTTTCTCTGCGACCCATGCAGGACTGGAGGTGTGAGCAGGATTTGACTCTAAAGATGAACTTGAGACTCTCTCGTTCTGTGTCCTGTCGGGCTTCATGTGGCGCAGAGCACGCAGCCAGAGGGATGCTGATATATGACGTGTTTCAAAGTGACTGCGGGGAAGCAGAGAGAGAGAGAGAGGAGGAACGAGCTATCTCTTGCTCTCAAAACAAAATATGCAGGTCTATTGAAACGCCTTAATAAAGTGTCAGCGTTGATTTAGATCTGCGTGTTGATGCTGGAGAATATTAGCGGTCGTCCTTTTTGAAAATCATGCACGCAGAGTCAGTGCTGTGTGAAGGAGAGAGCTGCAGAGGCTGACAGAAAAGGGAGTGTTGTTATTGAATTACAGGTGATGGCTGCTAATTGGGCCCTCCAGAGGTTGTGTGTTTGTGTGTGGTGGTGGTTTGTGTGTGTGTGTGTGTGTGTGTGTGTCTGGCTCTGGGGATGCAGCGTTGATGAAGCTGTTAGGGTAAAGTGCGGGGGCCCCCAGTGCACTCTCTTGAGTGCTGGCGCTTCAGAGGCTGTCCTGTCCCCGCGGAGGAGCGCTAATGGAGGCCACCGGGGCCCTGATGTATTACACCCAGACGGGATGGATGAAGGGGGCCACTGAGCACGGGGTGAAGCCGCCTGTAATTGAGGCGGCTGCTGAGCGAGAAGAGCGGGGCAGTATTTTTCTGATGAGCTGCAGGCATCAAGCAACACGTTTGAACCAGAGGTGTGACAATAACAGCACCCCCCCCCCCCCACCCCCCCCCCCCCCCCCCCTCCTCTGTGGCTCTCTGCAGGGGGAGAACAGGGCCTGAGAATCATCCTGCAGAAAGTTTTTATTCTAATACCCTATGCTTCTATCACTGATTCAGTATCACAACACAGACTCTATAACGTTCAGCCCGTCTGTGTTTAATTGATGATTATGTTGTTCACTCATGATGCTGTTTTATTCTGGGATTGTTTTGTCATTTTCTATTTTTCTGCGTCTCATCAATACTACTGTGGAGGCAGCTTAATTTGAGTCACAGACACACTAATGTAAGGAGAATATAAAAGGGACTGAAGTGTTTCCAATCGTATCTTATTGTTACATGTCGTTCAGTATGGAAACAGTATCGTAGTTCGTTTCTTATCATATCGCATCAGTTGTTGATTGTTATGTTCTTGAAGGCCAATGTAGGGAGAGGCATTGGAAATCAACTGAGGCTATAGATGTTGAGGTTTGTGGCACAAGTTAACCTGCGTCATACTTGTCGCTGTATAAAAAGCCAGGGATAGCAGCCAGCAGCAATGGAAGGATTTGTGGTTTCACAGTTAATTGATAACAGAGGTATTCAGTGTGGCCATGTGGCTCTAATCCATGGATATTTATCAGGGAAATGATGACCTTTCATCAGCGTTCTTTTACAGGATAAAACACTCAATTTCTGCTGGTTGTATATCTGCTGTTAGTTCTTGTTAAATTACACTTCAAACACTTCAAGCGTTTTGGTTTCATTTCTGATGAATCGATCAGAAACTAATCCAGCTTCTCTCACTTATGTTTTTCATTCTCCATGTTGTAGCACTGTGTGAACTCATTTGGTTTCAGACTCTTGAAGCTGTTTATTTTCTTTACTCCTTTCTGACGATTCAAAGCACATAATTAGTAGATTAATTAGGCAAAACATGAGCAGGTTACTCTAATAAGAAAACAACATCTGGTGTTGTTTGATGTGTCGGTCATTGTTCTGTATTTCTGTATTTGATATTTCCCCCTCACTGTTTGTGTCGTTCTTCAGTCCTGCTGAGCGTTCACGATCCACTTTGTGTGAATTTTTTGTCGATCAAAGCGGTTTCTCCGTCAGCGTCGGTGCTGCGGCGTGACTGCTGAGGCGTCAGCTGTTCAGTCTTCAAGAGGACGCGGACAGACGACGCTGCATGGCTCTCTCTCATCATCACTTTGTTTTCTGTGTTTGTGCTGCTGCTGCCGCTCGGTGGGATTCTGGCTCCCTCTACCTTCCCTGTGGGGGAAACCAATGGGGCAAGGCCAACACCCCTTCTTCTTCTTCTTCTTCTTCATCTTCTCCTGCAGGTTCTTCAAAGTTGAAGTCTGCAAAGCTGTTTGCACGACTGACTTTTCTGTTAAGAACAGTCACTGGTGTATGATTTTGATGCTTGTCTACTTTGAAGTGGGCGTGTCTGTGATGGCAGGATGTGAGTGACATGGTCTCATGAGTGACCTCTCAGGGGGGTTCCTGTGTCAGAGTGCTGTTGCAGTCATTGTGTGGCCTCGTTTTAACCCCGCTGATTGCAATCTTCATTTTACTTAATATGCATCAACAATTCCATATTCATAATGCTGCATATCCCTCGCAGCAATGTTTTCTTCGTGCAAGAGTGCAGAGTGCATGTAGGGGAAGCTTGGTGCTATCTTTACACCTGCAGAGGTAAACTGTCACTTTCACTTTGCAAATGACAAGATCAAACATCAGATGCAAAACCACTCACCACTAGTTTTACTGAACAGTTTTGTGAGAGACAATTAAAGTGACAGAATCCAGAATAACATGAGAGTCATTTTTATCTCTTTAGAGTTAGTCTTAGTGGGTTTTTTTTTTACACTGAGGTGCCTTCAGCACATTCCTATTTTTCGGCATTAAAATATTAGAATTTGAAGATTTTTGACCTTGGCTTCTTAAAATGTTGGCATCTGTGACGTTTCTGCAAATGAACTGTTGACTTTAGGAAACCATCAGCCAGTGCAGCCGACGGGCAAAAAAAGTTTAATTTCCTGCCCTCATCAAGTATGTAACCCTAAGCAGAAGTCTGGCTGAGCTGCAGTTTTCCTTTTTGGGTTATCAGTAGAAGAGAGTTGGCACAGGTGCCGCTCTAAGGCTGCAGCTCTTCTACCTCACGACTGGGTTTCATCAACGCTGTTTGTTTTCCCCCTCTGGTCTCATGCAGCAGGCATCTTAATGGGGAGCTCACAGATACATGGAGTTAATCTCAGCTACCAGTATGGAGCTTTGTGCACAGTGGTTATGTTGTTAACAGACGCTTTGTCTCTTTACAGTCCAACAGAAAGTAGATGTAGACGTTTTACAGCAGATTTATCAGCGGCAGCGTGTTGAACATGTGAACATCAATCTTCATTGAAGAATAAACAACAACCTGTAGCTACCTGACGTTTACGCGCAGATGAAAATGTACTTCTCCACAGATCCTAATGCGGCAAAACATGTAAGGCAAATTGCAACCCTCTGTCTTATTCTGAAACTGTAAAAAACAAACAACGTATACAATCTCATCTAATCTTCTTCCTCCAGTGTGTGCTGCAGGGTCACATATCTTTCGGCTCCCTTCATCACTTTCACTTTTTTTTTTTTTTAAGCATCTTTTTTTGCACTTTGGTGTTGAAAAAATAGAAATGCTTTTCGCAGATATCATACACCGAAGTATAGAAATCAACCTATAAATTGGGGCGATGGTGGAGCAGTGGTTAGTGCGCGCGCCCCATGTATGGAGGTTGAAGTCCCAGGTTCAAATCCAGCCTGTGGCTCCTTTCCCGCATGTTATTCCCCACTCTCTCTCTCCCTGATTCATGACTCTATCCACTGTCCTGTCTTTCCAATAAAGTCCCAAAATACCTATTAAGAAAAAAGGAAATAAACCTGTAAATATATAATGTAACAGGCTAATTTGTGAAGGCCATAATTGACCAGCCCTTTTATGGTTTGCATATAACAATATTACAGACAGTGTTTGCAGGCCTTATTTTATGAATATTAGAGGTGGAAAAAAAAACATTTTATGTAAAAATTGAAATTCTTATCTTGTGAGATTTTAAATCGATTCATAACTTCAGAGACAAAAATCTATTTTTTTTTTGGCTAATCAGTCACTCCCTGCTAAGTGCTAATGCTAGCTCTTAAACTCATGCCAAATAGAGCAACAAGACATTCAGCCAGTCTCACAGATGACTGGAGTAGATCCTGAAGTACGTACTCATTCAAAAATAGACTTTGAATCCACAAATAGATTCTGAATCGAATCGTGACCCCCAACAATCGAAATCGAATCGTGAGACACCAAAAGATTCCCAGCTCTAATGAATATATTCGTGTAACTATAAGATCATTTTATGCTATTTTATAGTTCAAAAAGAGTCATCAGACTGAGCAACTGAACATAGGATGAGTATGTGGAAATATATTTTGATGCGATGCTGGGGAAATGCTCTTCCCTTGTTCCATTAACTTTTATGTCTCGTCCTGGAACATCTGCCCGCCTCTTTTCCATCCTGCGCTCAACATCAAGACAGGTCAGGGTTTTATTTATGAACAGAATGCCGTCATCAAATGGCAACACAGCAAATTAAACGCAGCGACAACAACAGACGAAAACAAGCAGAAAACAGGCAAAGTGGAGGGAGGGCTCGCTGCGTGTACATCTGTGTGTTCCTGTCTCCGTCTCGGTGTGTGTAAATGTGTGTGTGCGCGGGCCCTTCCTTAGCGTAGCAGGTGTGCCTGCGCTTCAGCCCCCATTACAAGTCTCATAAATACCACCTGACACGGTTACAGCAGGCAGCCTTCGATATAAAACTCTCCTCCCGTGGCGCGAGCATGCAGCCCCTTCAGCACAATTATATTACAGCACACTTCAGGAGAGGAAAGCTGCACCCTGCCCAGAACCTCTTAACACACCATGCTGGTCCGAGCAAACACACACACACACTATCTCTCTCTCTTCCTCTCAAGCTGCGTCTTATAACTTCACATTTCAGCTGCTTTTATATCTGTATATCAGAAGTATAAATGTTTTCTTTAAAGCCCTCACTTAACTCAACCGATGTTGGCTCTATTCCCTTTTTTTTCTACTCAAATGTGCACACTCATTGAGGTTCATTTGAGACTCTGACGCAGGCCAAAGAGCGAGCACATTCTCTGTCAGTGATCCTGAAGCATGCATCACATTTTATAGTCTCAAAGAAAACCCCCGTGAAGGTCAAGGTTAACTTCAACCCCTGCGTATCCTTTTACAGTCTATAACGCATATTGAGCATATTTGTGGCCCAGAAGGTTTTGTGATTATAAATATTTACCTTGCACTTTTCTGCTGATACACCTGCGCAGTGTGTGTTTTTTTTCTTCTGCTTAGCCTCTTCGCCGCCTCTTCGCCTGGTTGACATTTCTGTCCGGCGCGGCGATCTGACCGTGCTTGACATTTTGCTAAACTGCGCACACGGAAGGCTCTGCTTGTCCCTGTGTTTTCCTTCCCTTCCTCCCTGCATTGTGTGACTGGGTAAACACACACACACACACACACACACACACACACACACACACTGAAACACATGCGTATATCCTCACCGGCTGCCTATACGTCTGGGGCCTTTCGCTTTGTACTCGTGCAGGTTTCAGGATTATGTCTTTTTGTCTTCGCTGCCTGCCGGCCTTGATGTGTTTATTTTTGACGTTTTCCCTAAACACACCTGTAAAGAAGAAGAAGTAGGTTAGCATCCCCATTAGGAGCTCTCTAAACAGGTCAGTGTTGTTGCAGTGTGTACATGGGAGGTTCCCGCTGCTTCCTGAGTTCTGACATGGAGGGTGGAAGATGCCTTTAATGACTGAATAGAACTGTAGATCATCAGAGTCTATGTGAGAAATGTTCCTTGATAGACCTAACCCTCTGATTTTATACCAAACACAGTTGTTGCACAGCGAGGTGAAGGTCTTTGAAGACATCTCGCCTGTAGCTGCGCCTCCTCGCCTTCCCTTGAACTTTCAATCTAACGGCTGACAAGCATATGGAGATGTTCTTTTGTTTCTGTGCCACTCAGACATGAAGCCTCCCCTCATGCTCTGCCAGCTCCCTGGTACCCGGGCACAGTCTATATCTCCCCAGCTTGAGACCGTCCCCTCGCTGACAGCCGGTCAAAGCGAGCCAAGCTAGTCCGCCCGGCATCCAGACGGCAGCGGCGCGGTCTTCATTTAGCGCGGACAGGATGGCTACGAGGCTGCGTGCCAAAGAGTTGCCCCCGCTGAGCACGCCGCGGCTGCTGCCAGCTCCTGACATACAGTAGACGAGCGGTGCCAAGAATACAGCGGTCTGATTAAGTAATATCATGTAAGGTGGTGGGATGCTGTGAGGCGTCCTGCTGGATTTGGAGATGGAGACATTGTTTGTTGTAGAGAGAGGCGGAGGCTCCTCCTCTTTTATTCTCCATCTGTGCTGTGATTATTAAATTAGGCTGCTGACTGGACACACTGACCCCCTTTCAGAAAGACTTAATCCTTAAGTTTGTTATGACAGTACAGCGTGATAGTGATGCAATGTAATGGCAGCATTTGGATTCCAAATCTACTAAAGGATCATGATCTGGGATGCTTTTTAAGTAAATGGTACACTTTTTTTATTTTTGTTGTTCGGAGTCAAGTCTGATTTCTAAAAGTCAGTAACCAAGTTTTTTAAGGAGAAACAATCGCGCACACTCTACACACACTACGCTAAGCATCACCAATGCTTTTTTATTAGAAGAAATCACAGCGTTTCAGTCCCTCTGAACCTTTAACCGGTCCGGTTTGGTTCAATTCAGTACGGTAAACCCTGATCTTGCTTCTATTTCCACATCCAACCGTGCCCTTATTTGTTAAGCGGAGTGTAAGCCAGATTGAGATATGTAACAGTGTGACATCATAGCGGCCCAACACAGTGTAGCCCGCTATTAATGAAGTTAAACGTTCAAGAAGAACAGGGACACAGTGAACAAGAGTGACCCACAAGGGTTGGATCAGTAACCTTGGCACCGCAACAGAATGGTACCAAAAAAGTAGAATGGTACGGATCCCTTATTTTGGTATCGTTCCCAACTTTTGACGGTGGAAACCCCAATAAATGGGTACCGTACAGAACCGAACCAGACCGCATGTCAAGTGTGTTCTCAAACAATTCCCCATCATGATCTTAAGTAGACAATGCTCAACACTAAAAGTAAATTACACAAATAAGTGAACAGTCACAACGTGCTTAAAGGAGAGTGAAATATAAACCAGAGAACCCTGAGCTTCTGTAATGCTTCAGGGAGGGATTTATGAAGTAAGAAAAGATTGGGTCATAATTACCAGAGCCCTACCAATGTGAGAGTTTTGGGATTAAAATGGTTAGCAATAAGACAAAGAGAAAAAAACTCATATTACTGATATTGTTGTAAACACAGTGAAATGTTGAGCCTGTATGAAAGTCTATCATTGAATGTAGAATATTCTCATCCGTTTTAGCACCACTATGACTAACCAACAATAGTCTGAAATGAATGGTAGTTTATCAATATTACACATTGTCTAACAGTTCTAGTAGAGACAAATGTCTGGACAACTTTGACACTGTGCTACATGAGCTGCAGACAGTGCTGAGAGTTTTGTCAGCTCTCAAGAGTGCAGTAGTTTATGACATCACCGTCTCCTTCCCTTTATGTTCTGTACAAAAAGTTCTCAAACAGTGGCACACATTTAAAATCATATCAGATGACACCGTGTGATCTGTGCTGACTCAGCGAACATGAAGCGCGACCCAACAAGAATCTGAAACAATTGTGAAGCATCACAGTGACCTCTTCTTTAAATCAATCAGCCGCTCCAAACACTTTGGGAATGTGAGAACCTTTTTCGGCCCCTAAAATCCAAACACACATCTCTGAAGATTGATGAATGTGCCGCTATAGCCACTACAATTCAGTGCTGTCCCCTTTTTTTTTTTGATTTTTGCTTGATCAGGCTCGAGTGCAGCCGTCTTTTTATTTACACTATTACCTGCTGGCGAGAGCACCCGTTCAAAAGCGCCGACGTTCCTGCTGCACACAAATATTTACTGGACGAGTCCTCCCTAATGGAAGTTTGCATCTCCTGACTCGCGCCCCGTTGTTTTTGCATAACTGTCTTCATTTACTGAGGTCAAGAGTGCATGAATTGGTCAAGTTACGCTGAGAGCGCCCTCTGCTGGATCAGACTGTTTCAGACGGGCCGGTGCGCCGGTAGACTCCTGAATTCGAGCGGCTCATTACAGTTTGAATGTGAACTTTCTCCTCCAGATTCAAATGTTTGAATTTGGAATAAACAACGACAGCTCGTGTACAGTTATGTGATTACGTAATGATCACAGGAGTCAGCTCTGAACCCTAAAACAATCTTTATTTTACTAAAACTTTTGATACCTGGCTTCTCTAAACTTTTGTTGTTGTGGACACATTTTTATTTACACTATTAGATAAGAGCAGTTGATGAAGTGACAATTTAACTTTGGTGTTTAGCGTTCAGTGTGTGATTGTGCTGTGTGTGATTGTGCTGTGTGTGATTGTGCTGTGTGTGATTGTGCTGTGTGTGATTGTGCTGTGTGTGATTGTGCTGTGTGTGATTGTGCTGTGTGTGATTGTGCTGTGTGGTTTAAATGTTGTTTTTCTGACCTGCTGCTACGTTTGTTAGCTTGTTCTTTCTGTGTTGACTTTTTAACTAATGTACTTGATTACTGTTATATTATGGTTTTTGTATTTTACTGAGCCCTTCAGGAACCCTTCAGGATGTGTTTTCTGTTGGTAAACTGATATTTAAACTTTGTACCTGAGCCTGAGAAACGAGCACCTTTACATTAAAGCAAACAACCTGATGTTAGCGCACACTTGACCTCAGTTTGCCCGGACCAGCGAGGTCAGCAGTGTTATCTACGAGCATTTCTGACATGACCGCAATAGCCTGTGTGTGTGTGTGTGTGTGTGTGTGTGTGTGTGTGTGTGTGTGTGTGTGTGTGTGTGTGTGTGTGGGTGGGTGTTGGGGTGTGTGTGTGTGTGTGTGTGGGTGGGTGTTGGGGTGTGTGTGTGTGTGTGTGTGTGGGTGGGTGTTGGGGTGTGTGAGCCTCAGCATGTTTACCACAAAGCTCCTAGCAGACCCTTGTGAGGCTTGTCTGTTCTCCTGCTGTAAGCTTAGCGCTTAGTTTAGCGTAGCATAGCCAATTGAAGCGCAGCACAGATTCAGAAAACTTGCTCAGGGCGATACACGTTCATCGTCTCTCCCCCCCCCCCCCCCCCCCCCCCCCCACAGGGCTAGCTTGTGTTGCAGAGGCAGCAAAACTCCAGCTAAACACACCGTTGTCATGTTTTTGCACATCACAGTGCGAAGCTTTTACTGACGCTAAGCAGCCCTTTGTAAGCGCTGGAAGTCTACAGTTCTTTTCGACCTATTTCCCAAGGAGGTTTCAGGAGGAGAGGGAGCGCCGCTGTGTGATATGAATACTGAGCAGGAGGAGAGGAGGGAGGGAGGGAGAGAGGGAGGGAGAGAGGGGAATGTAGAGAGAGTTAGATCATGGCTGCGGCAGTGCAGTGGTACCTGCTGGGGCATAAATCAGGGGCTCAGAGAGATTATTATTGATAAGGTGGAAGTGTTTTTTGCTGTCGGAGCTCACTGTGACCAATGTTAGGGAGAGGTGAGATTCAGTCCGCCGGCAGGAATGGAAAGTGGAGTTTCTGCTCATAATGAGAAAGCCACAGTTCCTGCAAACAAGCACTGGTTGGTTTGAAAGTAAAAGAACTATTTTCTGCTTCCTTATGATCCTATTTTGGGGCTGTATTTGTTGAGGGGAAGAACGCTAACCACCAGGGAAATGTTCTCCGCAAACCAAGAGGAGAATCATTTCAGAACTCTATGCATTGTCACGTAATTTACGCTGAGAACCAATCAAAACGGCCCGTCTTGTTATCCCCACAGGGACATGCTAGGTGGTAAATATGATGACTGTGGCTTATTGATTAGGCGAGTGATTAGCTGAAGGTTTTCTACATTACCTAATTGCCTACAGGACATCCTCTGCTTTGCGACGAGAAAGCGAAGTCTAATGGATATGAAATCTGTCCTAATTGGAAAAAACATCATGAGATGCAGCCGAAAGATTGCCGGGAAAAAACGCAGGGTGTGGATTGAAAAACAAGATGTGCTGGAGGAAACAGAGTGCGCGCTCTCTGCTCCAGACCTCCGTCTCTACCAATCGTATTTTTATGATAATCATTATATCATAAATGTTTTTTTTAAGGCCCGGAGCAGTTAGGGGGAGAAGCCGAGGGAGTCGCCGGAGCGTTATGTGTGATTAAAGACTTAATAGCTGAGCCTACATGACATTTCCACTGTGATCACCTCAACAGTGTTTAATGTAAAGGTCAGTGGAGAAGGTAATAACAGCCGAAGCACAAAGTGTCACAATTGTTGGTAAGAATAACTTTCACAGAAGCTTCAAAGGTAGCTTCTCTTTGCCCATTTTTTTCTGATGGCTCAACTGAGAGGATATTTAACCTTCTTCCACCTTCCCAACCCAACCCCCCCCCCACTCTCTCAGTACGGACTGTCAGGAGAGATGGAAGACAGAGAAAGGGGACTGAGCCTTGTGTTAAAGGTCATAAAGCAAAGCAGCGCTGCACATGGCACACATGCCCTGCACTGATCTTTTCTTTTTTTTTTTTTTTTTTCTGTTGTCACTGTGTGATGTGACATTGTCCAATCTAATACTTTGATTGATGTCCGTTAGAACATTCTGCCTCTTCACGTGGAGGTCAAAGGTCAGGCTCAGCCGCATAACAGCCTCTCTGGGAACAAGAGGGATTTACTGTGAAGGACACTTTAGGAGGCGTGGATGGCGTGCCGGGTTCAATCCAGCTGTTTGGGATCAAGAGTGGCGACGTCCTCATGGAGAGAGTGCATCGTCCAAAACTCTTGTTGGATATGCAAAGTGGCTCTGAAACTTTGGCTTCTACCAAAAATAACGCTTTTTTATTTGTATACACACACATAACTTTGACTACTTTTACACTACTTTTTAAACCCCTCAACCAGAAACTGCAGACTTTGCACATTTGCTTCCTGATTTCGTCTTATTAGTTGGAGGTTTGACAGCCCTTTGTCATGTGTTTCTTCAGTAAAAGTCCCAGATCATATTCTTCACATAAAAAATACATCTCTGGTCTGTTTGACTCTCGTTGACTCTGGAAAACCAAAGAATGTCGCTTGGCTTTTAGCGGGCTGGCCTCTCTTTTGATAACCTGCTCAAAACTGTGCAAAAGCACGGCAGAATATCACGTTCATGTAATTTAGACCTGCTGAGATATGAACATAGTGCTCACCGCCTAATTACACGCTTGTGGGTTTGTTTCTTTTTTACTTCTTCTCTTACAACCACAAGGTATTGTCCCATTGCTAAACTTCATCAAAGGAA
Source organism: Labrus bergylta (assembly GCF_963930695.1). Lineage (NCBI taxonomy): Eukaryota > Metazoa > Chordata > Actinopteri > Labriformes > Labridae > Labrus > Labrus bergylta. Next base: position 9,856,817 of record NC_089198.1, on the reverse strand, counting down.
AGTTTTCTCAGCACACACACACACGGCTCAGCAGCAGCAGCAGCAGCAGCAGCAGCCTGCTTCACAGTCATACACATGGACACATTCAGAGCTGGACACCAGCCAGAGTAATCACAGGCTTTTTCCACTCACTGAGAAACTCAGGTTGAGTTTAAAGTTTATTACCCGCTTAAGGAAGGTATGAAGAAGTTTGGGTTTTTTTTATTTTTTTTTTATGAAAAGGTATGAAAGAGCTGTCAAATGTAGTAAAATATCAAAGTGTATCGTCAGTGCAGTGGATCTGCTGATACAGCTTTTTATAAGTCCTGTTCTTTTCACAGCTTTCCACTAGTTGGTGATGATTGATCACAAACAGATGTGGACGGCCAGATGTTTCATAACTTCATTCATCTAAATAATAAACTGCTGTTTGAATTCTCTTTTTCAATATTTAATATTTAATCCACTGACTGTATAAGAAATGGACGTAGCCCCTTTGGCGTCACCCGTCGGAATGTGGACTACTGTTTTGAAACTTTGGGTTTGGCATTTTGGCTCTCGCAATCAAGTGACCATATTTGGATAAGAGGGCGGAGCTTGAGGGGACGAGGGGTTAGAAAACTTCAAATTTCCCATTTGGATAAATAATAATGATATATTAGACGTATAAAGCGCTTTTCTGAATGCTCAAAGATGCTAAACAAAGAACAGCAACAAAACAAAACAACACAAAGAATGAATATTCTAAGAGAAGGAGGGTTGAGAACCGATTTAGAAGTGGGGAGTTTTTAGGGATTTCTTGAAGGTGGAGAGTGAGGGGGGGGGGTCTTTGATGTTTTTTGGGAGGTAGTTCCAGAGGGTGGGAGCGACAAATGGAGACGGCCCTGTCACACTAGGACTGGTAGCAAGTCCTGCAAGGGGGGGGGGGGGCAGGAGGTCTGCATGTTTCTAATCCTGATTCTGAAATGCTTAGTTATCAGCTATTTCTCGTGCTAGCTTCATTGGCATCTATTCCCACATACACGATCATACTGTGATATACATTGAGATGCTATTTTCTTTTTAAGAGCAAAAACAGACTTTAAAAAAATACAAAAACAGGGTGCTTAAAAAACCTGATCCAAACGGGGATATTTAAGTTCATGTAAACACACTTTTCTAAAATCAGACTTTTTTTTTGCAGCCACTTTACCTCATGTCAGAATATAAGTTTAAGACTCTTCCACATCGACTTCACTTTTCACATCTGAGACTCATAAGAAAGAATAAACATGCTCGTATACCACCTGACAGCCTTCATATCACGACTTGACTTCTGGGAACGAAAGACGCACACTCTGAAAAGTTTGGCAAACCACCGTGCTAATAGGCTACTGGGTCAGATACTAATGCTGAGCACCCAAAAACACAGCGCCGACCTAGATCTGTTCCCCCCTAAAAATTCTGTCACTACAACGGCACAACAGAAGACCGTAACAAACTGCAAAAACAAACAAATCTCAAGCGTCCTGATGTGTTTTTTTTAAGTGTCATCTGCTGCAAGTTTGCTGTTTGTTTGTCGATCACACGGCGCATGGTGTCTGTGAACGGCAGGAGATGTGTCTCGCAGGCACGTTTCACAGGAATGTGTTTCTGGATAATAAGCTGGTTACAAGACTTCCTGCTCCAGATGTGCACACCACTGTGTGTGTGTGTGTGTGTGTGTGTGTGTGTGTGTGTGTGTGTGTGTGTGTTTCTATGGTGACATGTTTAGCATTTACCGAACGATCATATCCTGATTGATTTGGGTTAAGATAAAAGAGCTGAATAAATCTGTATTCATGAATAAACGGAAAGAGAAAGCGGGGCGGCTGTGATTCAATCTTTTTAACTGAGTCAGCTCGTTTGGAAAGTGGAACAGACTCAAATGATTCTCTTGACTGTGATATCAGAGAAGATACGTCTCTTCCTTTAAAACGCTCTGATGGTCCACGGGGGATTGACAAATGTGTGAATCAAGAGTCCTGTCGTGATACTGAACAGAGCTGTAAAACTCAGTTTTGTCCGCTGTACCTCCGATCAGAGAGCCCCCCTCTCATAGCAACCGTTGCCGGGCTACTTCTGGTTAAACGAACCTTCACCTGGGCTTTTTTCAGGGCGTCACTTGAAAGGTGTCTGCGAGAGCAACTCAAGATTAACACATCGTAATCCGGGAGTTTTTTTCATCCCGTTCCCTAAACCTGAAGGAGTGTCGTTTTAAGTCATTATTTACATGACTGATAGTTAAATGTAGAGTATCTGTAACAGAATAAAAACAGTCTGCTTAATGAAGTTATCTACCCAGCTGTATGAGCAGTTCTGCCCTGTGACCGTTCCATTGGCCGTCACTTCCAGAGACAGTAAATGAGGCTTCTGTCTTTTTTTTTATTAGCATGGATTTGCAGCATTTAGCATTTATTGATGTCGCTGTGTGATTGTCCAATTGTGCACATCACTCTCAACTGGGTATTGAAGGCCCTGTTTTTGACATGTAGAGGATATTTCAGACCCCTGGCTCCATGCATGCTCACTTATGGAGTCCAGAGGTCTGTTTCAAATCAGGTGCAGCTCCGACTATCGGTGTGTTTTAAAACATAGCTGCTCTCTTCTTTCCCCTCACTGTGTGTCATGTGGTGAAGTGCCATGTGCTCTGAGAGATTCCTCCCCTCCCCCCCCCCCCACCCCCCCTGACCTGTCCTCCTCCTGCTGCCTCCCCCCCATGAGGTTGGCCTCTCCATGCTTAGTCTCGGCTCGTTCCCAGTCAGCGATCGCCTGTGGCCGTGTAGCGACCTTTCCGCCCTTTTTAGCGCTGATTGGTCGAGCACGGCGCTCGGCTGCACTCTCTCTCTCTCTCTCTCTCTCTCTCTCTCTCTCTCTCTCCTCTCTCTCTTGTCTTACACTGAAACATGGCTGCTCAGTGGGGGGGTGACAGAGGCCGTTAGTAAACATCAGTGTGATGGTCACCAGCTGCACTTCATCGACTGGCCACTTTAAGTGTTTTCCTGATTAGAAAATGATTTTAAGTCAGATTCTATGGTGGGTAATTCTCACCTGTGTCGAGCTCTTTATTCAGTATAATTATTTCTCCTGTTATTGAGCTAATCAATTTAACTGCATGTCTTTATAAAATAAAAAAAAACTACCTTAATGGCATAAGATTGACTGTAAAGAATCAGGATGATGTGAATGAATAACAAAGACTGTATAAAAATATGGACGTGGTCTTGGTGAAGTCACCCTTTTCTTTCTGAAGCAGACTTTTGAAACCCATTGACGGCTGACGCTATGTTGGAAACGCTGTCTCAAAGGAACTTTTGGTCAACCCAGTAACAGACAAGACCACTTTTTATCTCCAACTCAGCCTTAATATAAATATCAAAACGGATCAGTTGAGAAATGATTCACCCCTCTTACAGTGTATACCGATAAAGCAATGAACCATCAGTAAACATGTTTATTAAAGCTGTAGAAATGGGCATTTTAAAATGTGGTGTTAATGGGAATTCCCAGTCTTTTGGAGCCAGCCTCAAGCTGTCACTAGAGGAACTAGACATCACTTTGATGTTGGATTTACAAACTGATGAGTCACTCAAGAGCGATTACATTTCAAGCTGCCCTCAGTGGTAGCTTTTCTGAGGAGGCATGGTGCATTGTGATCCTGCTCAAGTGCTGGGAGGGATCCTTGACCTCCTGCTTCAGGGGCCAGATGTCATCTGCTGTGCAGCTTTCTGAGCCTTTACACTGAAAGAGTGCTTTCTGTTATTGTTAATATTCAGAACTAATCATTGAACTGCAGGTGAGATGTGTAATCGTGCTGCACGGGTCGGATCAATATGTCTAACTGTGTCTGTTCTTGAATGAGTCTGCTCGGTGTCTGTGGCTGTGATATCTGACTGATATCTATTTTACAGATATCAGTCTCTTTGGGTGAGTCAGGCTTTCCACTCAAGTAAACCTGAGAGTAGCAGAGCTGTCAGGGAATTACAACTCTGGAGGGAACAGAAAGCAAAAGAGCAAGTGGCAGCAGCTGAAGTTTAGAAATGTTTTCACATTATTACCTGCCATCATTTACACTGTGAGCACCCTTGTTTGCCATTTTCTGCAAGAACATACTTGACATTTTAATTTGATTATTTAAATTCAGTCCATGGGATTGTGATTGCAATTCAAATTTTGGTAAATATGTGATGTTGTACAGAGAGTAAACAGGCTCGAGTACAGGCCCGCTTTGAGCTTCACATTATTGTAGCCGAAGTAAATATTCAGTCATGTCTTTTAATCTTGTTTGCCCACGTCACAGCACAACAAGGGCGGTGCATCTCCTCTGGTCTCAGGATTCGATTCGAGTACGATTCTCCTGTCAACGATACGATTGGATAGCACGATGCCTCATGAAGGGTTACATCCTCAGTTTGATATATTACTGCACATCAGTGTTGTAGTATTTGAAATCATTCTTTTTGAAGGTCTCTGTCTCGGAATCAAAAGCTTTTTCACTCGGTCTTGTCTCGGTCTCGGGCTGGGCGGACTCCGGATTTTAAATCCTGACCAGTCAAGACCACCACTGACGGACTACTTTTCCACTTCATCACTGTGATTAGAAGGAAAACGCCACTTTTTAAAAGAACAAATGACTTTAAGTCATTCAGAATTTGATTTTACCCCCCTGTAAAAATCAAGTGTGTGACACGCCCAGTGCACACAAGATGATTATTTTTCTGTGATATTTATGGTCTTGGTCTCGTTAGTGTGGTCTTGACTACAACACCGCTGCACATTTTCGCTTTTTCATCAGTGAAGACAAACACTATTTAGGATGTTCTGAGTGTGTTTACAATTTAAACCTAAATAAATATATTATCTAAGTACAGACATGGCGTGAAAATCTACAAGCAACGAAAGAATGCAATAATCAATTTTTGTTCTGTCGCTGCACAGAAGCAGAATCGTCCACATCTGCATCTTAGAAACTTCATCAAAGTCCATCATCCCTACTCACAACTATCTTCTCAGCTAGAGTAGGGAAGGCAAAAAGAATACAAGTTTGGCAGTAACCCTGTACAGCAGCATGACCAAATCTGATGAAAAAGTTTAAATATCTTCATTCATATGCACATATTTTGTATCTTTGTGGATATGAAAATAAAGTGTAGCTGGATTTAAATAATATCAAACATTTATTCTAACTCAGTCTTTGCTGCAATAAACATAAATATACTTACACAGCGGACTGATGCCAGAGCTCCTATGAAGAATATTAGCAGAGTAAGCAAAAAGGTTTGGCTGCAGAGCTCAGACTACGGTGTATCAGGAAGTGATGAAGGCAGTGTGTTCTGTTGTGCTTCTTACAGGCAGGTGGTCTTTAAACCTGACAGAACATGAGTAGGTGAATAAACTGTGAGCAGGGTAAACATCAGCCCACCTGCTGCAGAGTGTAACTGTGTACAGTAAGAAGCAGGGAAGTGAACGTTTTCTTAAAGGAACCTGTTTACTGCAGGATGTGCTGCGTGTGCACTGCGCTCTATGTGTGCCCCATAATGAAATCAAAGAGTCACATGCAGGTGATGTATGGGTAATATATGGTCTGTCGTGGAGTCTTAAGCTGCGGTGTGGAAGAGCGTGCACACGCACACACACACACACGATCGTTTAGCGAGGCAACAAGATTTAATGTCTACGTCTTGAGTTGCACGTCTGCCAAAGTGGAGCCCTACATAAAAATGGAATTACAAAAAGAAAGAGAAGAAAGAAAAGTGCCAGAACAGCAATTTCTCCTGGCACGCCCGCATACACACAAACAGATTTACTAACACACACACACACACACACACACACACACACACTGCCTGTCTCTAGCTCTCTGTCTCTCTGAGTAACAGCTGGGCTTCTTAGGTAAATTGAATCAGTTGCTCCTCGGCCCCGTCGGGCTCTCGTGTGGCCCCCAGTGTGGAAACTCAAGCTATGAGATTGATTTTTTTTTTTTTACTCTCTGGCAGTCGTCCTTATTCTGCCCGGTGTCCCAGAGATGGTTTTGACTGGTCAACTGGATCTAAGCTAACTGTGAGGTCGCTAACCGCCCCCCTCCCTCCCCCCCTTATTTATCTCATCTTATGCATGACTTCTGCCACCTGCAGCGGACTGCACCGTCACTCAGCCTCTCTGTGTGTGTGTGTGTGTGTGTGTGTGTGTGTGTGTGTGTGTGTGTGTGTGTGTGTGTGTGTGTGTGTGTGTGTGTGTGCAGTGACTGTGTTTTTTTTTTAAAGCTGTAAATGTGACTGTCTTCTGGGAGGTTGGCTTATGTAACCTTCCTCGTCTCTTATCCTCACGGGTCTGCTTCACAGACTAGTAGAAAACGGGGTCAGTTTAGCTCTTCCTAATCGCTTCACACACACACACACACACACACACACACACACACACACACACACACACACACACACACACACACACACACACACACACACACACACGCACTTCCACACACACAAAAACTCTCTATTTTCTCCCTGACTTCAGGTCCTGCCCTCAAACATGTCTTCCATCTAAAGCCTTCAGACTCAGAGGACTATTAAAGAGATACTTCACTAAAATCCAAACCTCTGTCTCCCCCCCACCCCCCCCGGGCTGTTTGTCAAGCTGCAGGGAAGCAGGTCAGACGGGCAGACTGCCTCACTGTGATTAGCCTGCTGTAGCTTCTTCTTCATGACTGACTGATCTTACACCAGCAGAGAGAGCGAGCCACTCTGTGTGTCCCAAACAGTGTTTAGAAGAACTGAGATAAAGAAACAGAGCGGTGGGAGGGGCTCACAGTGATGCACCTGCACCTCTTTTCTAAACTGCTCTGAATGATTCCTGTGAGTCAGGTTTTTGTTTTTTTCAAAATAATCAAGCAGGAAGTCATCATGAAGGGTCTTTTTCCCCCCCTCTTTTTCAGTTTAAATTATAAGGGATGTTTTAGTCTTTCAGAATAAAAGACAAATTTAAAACCCTGACATGATTTAGTAAACTGTTCAGGATTGTATTTTTTTGTAAGATTTCTAAATAAATAAAAAAAACAACAGGAATAGACAATGTGGATCTGTCTGCGGGTGCTTCATTAATGATGACCTTATCAGCCTTTCATCCGCAGCTTGACCCTGTCAGACACTCTCGTTATTTCAGCGTCCAAACAGTAGCAGAACACAGTAAATCATCCATGATAGATTACTGTTGAAAGCCCTTTAATCCAGGTGTAGAGCTGGTATGGATAGCCTTTAGACAGGGAGGATTAGTGTGTGTACAGTATATTTATATTTATGTGTGTGTGTGTGTGTGTGTGTCTACTGATGCGGCAGATTAATGCATGTTCTTCAGTATTAAATTAGATTTCAGCCTCAGTGTGTGCTCTCCTCTGCAGCCAATGTGAAACAGGAAGATGGGGAACCGCCCCACCAGAGTGGTTGTTCAAGTGAGGACGAGAGTGTTTTAGAGAGCTACGCAGCGTGTGTGTGTGTGTGTGTGTGTGTGTGTGTGTGTGTAGGAACAGAAAGAGTGTGTGTGTGTGTGTGTGTGTGTGTGTGTGTGTGCGCATGCGGTCGTGTGAGTGGGAGGGAATTGATTAGTGAGTATGACGGTGCAGGTTATGTGATTGACTGCTCGCCTGCCTCGTCTCTCACACACCACTCATATCCTCGAACACACACTCACACACACTCTCTCTATGGCCGGCTGCAGGCTTTTAGGTACTTGTTGTGTTCAAGTGAGTACTTCTGGTTCTCCTACCTTAGCTGCATTTGAAAGAATGGGGGTTGTGGGGGGGGGGGGGGAGTTTTCACAAGCAGCGCGGTGCTGTTAGTGAAGCTCTTCTCGTTTCCTTGAATCAAATCAGAAGTGAGCAATGAGGACCAACGAGACAGGAATCAGTCACAGCTCTGCGTCTGTTGCTCTCTGTCACACTTTGTCTTAACACAAATATCTATCTTATAAACCCTGGAAATTAGCCTTTTTTTTTTGTTAAGTCTTTGATATCGCTGCTGTTTTTTACCTAACACAAGTTGGGCTGCACGATTTTGTAAAGCTGACATTGTGATTATTTTTTATTTCCGCAAAACATATCCACATGAAATGTTTCGGGACATAATGCAAGTCTTTATGTTTATCCAGAATAATCAATCAATATCTGTATTTTTTTGGTGGGGCCTTCAAATCTTATTTTCTAACAAAATAAAATATCCCCCGTTTGGTCCAGCTCAAACAAAAACAAATATTTCTATTTAAACCAATGACAGGCATTCTGCTTTGTTGGTGGACATTCTCCTTACGTCTCAGCTGCTTTCAATAAATCAAATGCTCTGACAGAAAACAACATCCTGCATGTGTGACCATCACCGGCAATAAACTCAAAAATTATTTATTTTAGCACACATGTTGAGAAAGACTCTCAGAAAAGTTCAAGAGTAAGATATTCAGATTTGAGATTTAACAGAGAGCACTGCGTTGATGTTTAATTTATCATTGCTCAAACTGTCTGGATTAAAGTATAATGTCTGGACTTCCCATCATGCATTATTGAAGTTAAATATCTATTTATTAAAAAAAGACATGATGGGTGGATATTAAATGTTTGGCCTGAAGGCTGGGCGTGTCGACGCCGATGGTCAAGGTTCAGAGGAAGACAGGAGGAGGTGAGGTAAACAGGAAGCGACCACTCACCACTATGGCTCCCCTTGTTATGTTACTTCCTGTACTGTGGAGATTTCTTAGGTTTACATTTCTCATCAATAACAGGCGAAAAACACACACACCTCCACCGAGAGGGTTGTGTGTATCTGTGTGTGTATTCATGTGTGTGTGTGTCAGTGAAGTGTGCCTAACATGTTTTATTGTACATGACAGGGTTAGACTATTAATTAGCCTCTGACGTGGTGATATGTAGGTCAAAGCTGTGTTTATACTGTCTGTCTGTATATTTAAGTGTGTGTGTGTGTGTGTGTGTGTGTGTGTGTGTGTGTGTGTGTGTGTGTGTGTGTGTGTAAACTCCTAACAGCAGCAAGTCAGCGTGTGACCCAGTTGTTGTCAGGGACAGTTAAATCCTGCTGATCCTACACTTGTCACACATACACAAGTGTGGATTGAGGATGTGTGTGTGTGTGTGTGTGTGTGTGTGTGTGTGTGTGTGTGTGTGTGTGTGTGTGACAGATGAACACCATAGAGGAACCTATAGTCGTTCTGTGACTTTTGTTTTGCAGAATTACAGGCTTACAGTTTCACTTCATACTAAAACACACTTTGTTGTGTTTTGTAAACAGAAGTCAGAATGAAGGTCGTTTGCTGATCAATGCGATTAATGGAGCGAGCAGCGGCAACATCAGACTTTTGAGTAAAACCACTCAACGTTTTGAATCAGATCAATTGAAAATAATGACTCAAGATGATTTGTTGTGAGTCTCTGTGAAGTTGACTCTTCAGTGTTGAATGCTGAAGTTGTAAAAGACTTGGAGTGTCCACCTGAGGCTGGTTCTGAAAACGAAGGACTCCCCCGTTAGAGCCTGTGATGAAATACTCGTTTTAACTGAAGAAGTAAACATGTTAGGTTTTGGTCAGAGCAGTTCATGTCTTTATCGGGTTGTAAAATGTTTCATAACTCTGGTTATATGAAAGCGAGGAGTTATGTATGATTAGGGGCGTGGCTGTTTTGATTGACAGGTGGGCTCCTTGTATCTGTGTCGCCTCAACTCCGCGTCTTTGCCTGTTTCTAGTCCAGACAAAAGTCACATGGAGTCGTCATTTCTAATATGGCGACCTCCATCGTTTGGCTTCAGAAACCAGTGAGTGACGTCACTGAGGCAACGTCCATGTTTTATACAGTTTATGGTTTTTGTTGTTGTTTAAGACACCTGACAATCACGAGCTTTGTTAGCAGAATCGAGTCCTGCTTATACATCATGTTGTTTGATGACTAAGAAAGCTGCTCTTTGTGTAGCTAATCTTAGATCAGTGCAGGACTCTCATTAGCACTGAGAAAGCATCCTGCCAGCTTGACTTTGTTTTAAAACCTTTAAACCTGCGGGTTTTAAAGGTTTTACTTTTTTCGCTCCCTGATATCTGCAGATTCTTTGCTTCTCGGTGGATTCCTGCTATTTTTAAAACTCTCCTCTTTCATGTAATGAGAAGAAGTGGAAGGCAGAGCTCTGTAAATGTGAGGCACCATGAGAATCTAAAGGTGTTTCAGTTTTTACTCACTCTTATTTCAGCCTGAAACTGAAACCTCCAGGTGAACAGAAACTAATACTTGTTCTGTTTTTGTGGAAGTGACTGCTGCTCATTTCACATTTATTCTAGTATAAAACTCCATGTGTCGTTCTTATTCTTTTGTTACGGTACTCCTACTTATGTTGACATTAAAGAGGTGGATTTGTTCTAATTGTTGTGAGTGTTTATACTTGCTGTTGAGATGATTTGATTCTGTCTTTTCACAGAGAATTATTCCGCTTTGACACCTGAATTAAACTGAAAAAAAGAGCATTTTTAATCAGAGTTACCTTTTCAACCCAAAGCCCCACTTTAAGTCTTAATGAGACCGGAGGATTTGAAATAAGAGTCTGGCTTGGAGCGGCTTTAATCTATACCTCCTCACTCATTAGTGTTTCTATGACTCACTGATGAACTGCACTCGGTTGGACGGATGATGATGATGATGATGAGGATGATGATGATGTAGTACAGAGCTACACATCACTGGTTTTTCCAGGCAGCTGTAACAGCACTGAGATCAGAGCTGAGAAGGTTATGTAATACCCCGATGTACTGCCCCCCTCTGTAGATCCTGGCTCATTACACACTCACACATATAGAATACAGCACATCAGAGATGCCATTGACCTGATATATGTCATCACTCCCACTATAGACAGAGTGTACTCTACATATGTCAGTGAATTTTCAACCTTTATTTGTACTTACAATGACATTGAGTCATTACAGAATTAATCAAAAGACAGACAACAAATCATTAAAAAAAACAGAAGACAGATAAATACAAACTTGGAGTTTCTAAGACATTAAGAGTCACTTTCAATTACTTTGTAAGAGGTTGGTGATGTCACAAACATCTTCCTGCAATACGTGGCTCACCATTACTTTGATATCAGGATACAGGGATTTTGAAGTAATTGACACATTGCAAAAAAGATCCTGTAATGATACCTGATCAGCTGAAGATTATAAATGTCCTCTAAAAGAGCAAAGTGCAGGACTGCAGTCTGCTTGTCATGCATCATCCTACCTCTTCTCTTCTTCTTCTTTTATCCCGCTGTCAACTTCTTCTTTGGCCAGTTTACCTCCGTTTTAAGAGCCGTGAGACGTCATGAAGTAATAGATTTAACAGTAAGGATTTTTTGATTAAAATATAAATATGTTTTACTAATTGTACAAAAGTCAGGACTATGATGCAGTTCTATGTCAATATGTTGTCCCGCCTCTGAATCCATTTTAGTTCATTTTAATAAACCACATATGATGTTTTGAAGGCCAAAAATGGCAGCTAAAGATTTACCTATGCTTTGGATGCATGTCTAAATATCATATCTTGATTTCTAAGGTGTGGTGGTATTGAACTTTTTGAGATAAGTCACAGAGTTTAAAAACGGTCACAATTCTTGCTTTGGAGTCAGAGTCGTCAGTAACACTTCACTAAGCCCCTCACTCAGTGACACGCTCAGTATTGAAGGGAAGTCGGTGGTTGTTCAGGCGCAGTGTCGTCTTGTTAGTCACAGTCTGAAGTCAGCTGCACTTGCAGTAAATGGGAGCTTTGGGGAAATAACATGAGCCACGGCCGGTGTTTCACCCCCTCCTCTCACCTGTAAGTTACCTCATCGATGTCTGGGAAGGTTTCAGATGATGTAAGACTCCCTTTAGACCGGCAGAAAATGTCCCTCCAATTGATTCATTTCCAAAGGTTATATTTACCTCTTGGACATATTAAAAGCAGCCAAAGAAAGTGATCGTTTCTATGGTTACCATTAGACTAATACATCATACTAAAGTGACCTGGCTGTATCAGTGTTTCTCTCTGAGTCTTTTCTGCCTCGTTTATGTTTAATGCAGTCATGAAATATTGATTGTGTTTGAGTGGTTAAGAGTCGTTGCTGTTTGAAATATCACATGAATTTTAAAGTCAGTCCACTATAGTCTGATGGCAGAAAGTGGTGCACACGACTCACATCACCCCGAGTGCTGTTTTTCTACAGCAGACAAAGTTTCGATGCTATTGGATGGGACGTGTTACAACCAGTGTTTCACCTTATATTACATCTCCAGGAGTTATGTGTGAGAGTGAATCTAACAAATAGAGGCAAGTTACAGTCTGAGACAAATGTATGTTCAACTCGGATAAAGAGTTTTAGAAGATGAAAACAGTCTCCCCTCAGACGTCCACAATGCCCCGTCTCTGGCCTCATTTAAAAAAAACATCTCAAGCACCATCTGTTCTCCTCAGTCTATCACTTCCCTTAACTCCGCCTCTCCATTGGTCTCTCATCCTTTGCTACCTGTCTCAGTTTTGCTTTTGTTTTATTCTTCGTCTGGTCCCTCCATATATAGCAATTCAATCTGTTGTTAGAGCTGGGAATCT
>NC_089198.1:9836710-9839210 GCF_963930695.1 Labrus bergylta | reverse complement strand
GCTTACTATTGTAAAGAGCTGCTGATAAATCACAGTCTCATTATTTGATGGTTCAATGAATGATGAATAACCGGCTTAATATAGATTGTGTCATATGCTATTATATCATTATATCGCTCTGAGTATGTTTGGACCAAGATGTGTGACACATGTGTGACCTATATACAAAAGGGCAGAGGATAGGAAGCGAGGGAGAGAGAGAGGAAGGACATGCAGGAAAGGAGCCTCAGGGTCGGACTTGAACTTGGGCCGAATGCTTGGAGGACTTAACCTCTGTATGTGGGAAGAGACCTACACCTTCTGCACCCTCGTTTTTTTTGTCTTTCCTGTATTTGAAATCAGTGTGTGGCCAAAAATGAAGCGTGCACAATACTGAAAACGCAGTATTGTTTTATACTTCATAAGCCTTTACGTTTTTGAGTAACACTTTATAACAGATCTAAGACTCAATACGGCAGACATCCTATCAGTAAGCATACACAAGAGTGATTATGAGGTGACCTGTCATGAAACAGATTCTTAATCAGAGAGATGGATGGTAGGAAGGGAGGGAGGAATGCTCAAGTCTAGACTTCCCTCCTTCTCTCCGCGCCGGCCTCTCCTCCTTACAGAAATCCAGATGGAGGATTAACAGTTCACTTCACACATTGTCACAACCATGTGAACAGATCGACTTTATTTTCTGTCTCACAAACACACAGAAAAACATATGGCAAGACTTGTGTATCCATGTTTTTATACAGTTAGTTAGGAAGTCCCTATGTTGTTGTTCCTGCTCTGCTCAGTGCTGCCACCTGTCGGCTGTTGTTGTAATTACACGCAGGGCAAGAGTGCAAGAAAGCAAAGTGTTGGCAGGAAAGATGATTTGTTGAAGTCAGGGTTAGAAATGTAATTAAAAAAAAATACAAAACAAAAAAAGAGGGGGGGGGGGCTCCCTCCTCTCCTCTCCTCTCCTCTGGGTCTGGTGGCCCCCCTCCCTTTCACACGGTCACACCTTCAACAGGCTGGGTCCTGCAACTGGCAAGTCCCCTCCTGAGGGTCTGGGTCAATAGCATCACCCTCTGCCTTGCACTAATCTAAAGTCCATAATCAAAACATTTGAAGATATACTTTTCAAACAAAGCTCATCATGTGTGACAAACAGCAGACTTTGTAAAGTGATGTAGTGCTTAGTGGGAGAAATGTTAAATTGTTAGAATTTAATTCTTTCTACAAATTAAACATACATTTGATGCAAACATTTTTCACTCATCTTTAATCCTTTTTGCAAACTTAATATTTGTCAAAATATCCCCACTCCGTTTTCTTTCAGCATTATGAAGCTATACGAGATATCCTCTTGTTTGTCGTTTGTAAGAAGCGTTCAGAGCGTCGGTTGTGCGTGTTGCTAAAGAGAGTTACATTTCTGACTCCATCACCCAGAAATCCTGAGAGCTGATGTCACTGATGCTCCCGCAGCATCCTCTCGTCTGCGAACACGATCAGTTTGTAATCGAATCCAAAGAAACCCGAGAGGAACGAGATCTAATGCTGCTCTCTCTCTCTCTCTCTCTCTCTCTCTCTCTCTCTCTCTCTCTCTCTCTCTCTCTGTCTCTCTCTCTCTCTCTCTCTCTCTCTATGTATTTAAGGCAGACAGAATGAAACACCATCCTCTGGTACGATCTGGACCGTAATCACTACACTTCTGCTGATACTGATAGAATGATTTCCTCATTTGCTTAATGCACATTAAATATGGCTTCACCAGCCTCAGAGACTTTTTTTCTGTTGGGAATATTATCTGACTTAAAACCAAGTTAAAAAATAAAATTGGCCCTTTACCCACCAACAGCCTCATTGATTATTCAGCCTGTTATCAAATTAGATCCCTCGCATACAGTACTTACCGTAAATGTAATATTCAAATATAGAGTTTAAGTGTATGACGCCTAAGCTTGAATCTAATTCATATTCCCATATTCTTTATTCTTCTTTCTCTTTTACCTCCAGCCTGCACTGTTCAGAACAGACACACACTGTTTATCTACAAGTAATTATATTTTCTGTCATTAAAGGAGCCACACGTCTGACTAGTAGTGTGTGTTTATGTCTGAATGAAAGGAGCTGCAGTTTGTTATAGTTACCTGCAGATGACATGTGGCTCAGCTGATCTGCACCTCTGGATAAACCACAGAGGTTCATTAGAGTTCTCATTCAGGATGCTTGACGGTCGCTTTCCTTCAGGTCAAATAAACCTGGATGAAGCAGTCTGTCATGTGCTCAGGTTAAATTACAGCAAATCATAATCGAGAGCATTTCTTTTAACATGTGTGGTCTCTTTAAAACATCTTGTAGAATATGTCTGCAGAGGCCAAAATGGTCATGGTCATATTATTGTCTGAGTTATATCTCATGTAATAAACCCTGTTCTATTCAAATCCAACATGTGATGATTCAGGCTGTTAGTAGTTGTCTTGTGTTTTTGTTTTATAAGAGAGCTGAAACAATCAGTCAGTTAATT
>NC_089198.1:9749210-9834210 GCF_963930695.1 Labrus bergylta | reverse complement strand
TAAGGAAACATGCTGTGTCGACTCTGTGAGTGCAGACCTTTAAGTCAGCGGTCAGGGCAGAGCACGCTTTAATGTGTATTCTTGTTGAACTCATTGCATAACAGAGAGCTCAAATTTTGGGTTGAAAAAGCACAATAAGAGCTCGAGGTGTTTAAGAGGAGAGAGATGTGGGGAGGAAACAGTCGACTTCTTCAGACAGAGGAACGTTGTTTTTATTTCCATTCAGCTCAGATTCTAAACACACGCTGGGCTCATGTCTGTCGGCTAAGTGGATTCATTCTGCATCCCAGATGTAAATCATCAGACACCGACGGAGCGGCGTGCTGCTGGCTCCTCGGCAGTGGAAATCAGAACGAGCTCTAAATGAAGTGGCACACGTTAGATAACGTTCCATCTCTGTGTGTCTCGTCTCTCCGCAGTAACAGAATTCAACAATGGCTTGGAGGCCAGTTCAGACTCAGATGACGAGGACAAGCTACACATCGTGGAAGATGAAAGTCTGCAGGACCCCGAGGTCGCCAACGCCGAGGGGGGCACGCCGGAGGACAGCCATGACGCCACCACAACAGTATTATCGCTCAACGGCTCCCTGAACGGAGGTGAGATGAAAACGTTAAAAAACATGAAGACTGTTCTGTCTTTTTTTTATTCCAGTTATAATTTTTTTTTTTTGGGGGGGGGGGGACTGAATGTAGGTCAGACATTTCCAGGCTTTAGATTGGACTTCCAGGATTGATCTTGATTATATCTGTTAATCCTGGGAACGTTTGCTGAGCATGTTTGCCCTTTCTCAGCTGTGCACTCTTTCCCATTCACTCACACACACACAAACACACACACACACACACACACACTTTGTGCTGGGAGCTGCCCAGTAAACCCACAGTCTCTCGATCACACTGGCTGTTTCCTCACTGCTCTGCTGCACCATTTGGGATCAAATGAAACCATGAGCTTGGTAGCATGGTTTCAGTGTTGTTTGCCTGGTTGTGGGCTCTTGAAGAAGATTCACCAACAGTGTTCGGTACTGCAACATTGATCACCAACATGTTTCTGTCCATAGAGTTAAATCAGCAACAAAATCTGACCAGTGTTCATACGGCTGGCCTGTGTTATTATTAGAGCCTGACTGAGTTATCAGCAAGCCGATATCAGCATGTCAAGTAAATAACTGTGTTGGTTAATGTTTTTGCAGATATACATCGATAAAATTCGATTTTAGTCAGCAGTCAAAAAGCATTTCATTTCAGTATCATTGTACACTAGCAGGTGTTTTTCTAGCTGTCACCACTAGAGGGCACTATATGGATCACAACAAACATCATCCCTCTCCAGAGTGTCAAACAGTGATGCACGTACAGGCGCAGTTACTTTCCAGTTGAGTGACCATCTTGTCTTCATTATAAATCTTTTCCACACATGTTTGATATCTGCGTAAACGCAATAAATGTGTGTTCATATCTTTATCTGTCTCTAAAGACCGAAGATAGATCTAAGAGACAAATCGGCCGATATATATTGCTATTGGATTCTTTTATCTGCCCAAATATCGATATCGGAATCGGCCTCAAAAATCCCATATCGGTCGGGCCCTTGTAATTATTTACCATCAGTGCTGTAAATAAACTTAAGTTGTAGGGCTCGGCGATGTGACCTCAAATCAACATCACCATTAACTGAACATTTGACCTCGATGACGATTAATGAACGATTTTTTAGTTTTTGTTTTTTGCCCTCATAGTTCACTGACGAGGTCTCTTCTTTAAATATGCTCACCTATTAAATCTGGGATATTGTTTCTAATGAGAGAGTGACTATCTGATGAAGTATTTTGTGGTTATTTATTGAATATTTGGAACTGAAATCAAAATGAAAACGACACGTTTTAGTTTTAAAGTAGAAATGAACTTCTCTAAAACACTAGAAAATAAATAAATTGCATTTCTTGCAAACAGTCTTCCCGCAGTGTTTACATTTGACTTCTTTTTGTTTGTTGTCGTCTTCCCTAAAGACAAAATGTGTCCAAACGACGGACATTGCTTGAATGTAAAAAATCTAAATAATCGACATGGGCAAGATTACGTCGTTTCATTTTCAATTAATTGCCCTACTGAGTTGTAAACGTGTGAGTCAGCTCAGTGTCTGGTTGTTCTACCATCGCTGTATGACCACGGCTGCTGAATCTCTTTTAGTACATCAATAAGAACAGGTGGTGAGATTATCCACACAACTGTTGTCAAGTGGAACCAAACTGAGAAGAGGAAGCAGACTTGTGTTCCCTCCGCTGCTCGTACATTACTCTTACTTAAGCAGATATACAGTGCAGTCTTCTAAGTCCTCGCCTCTTAATTGAATAATAAGATAGAGAGCAAACGAAGCGTTCTGCTGCCAGCGTTTAGTGTTTAAAAAAGAAGCTGAAAGCCGACCACGATCGCAGCTCGGTGCGGTGTGACACTTTCAAATCAACAGAGAAGAGGCATCACAAAGAAGAGGGAACATGTGAGTGTTTCAGATAGAGAAGAAGAGACGTGCTTCAATAACGCCTTAAATGAAGTGTAATCCTGACAGTCATGCCGAGTGTTTCAGGTATAATCTTCAACTCTCATATGCTAACTGGCTAAATCCCCAAACACTCGCTAACAGGCTAACACACCTTTCTTCCAGTGTTACAGCTCTTTGCCCCGGGTGAAGTTGAAACTTCAAATCCCCGACAACACAGCACCCTTCACACCAGCAGAATGATTTAAGAGTGCTGCTGCTTCAAACGCCCTGAGCTTTTGGAAACACGTCCCCCTGAACAATACAACTTTTTACACCCAGACAGAAAAAAGAATGACGCCCAAACAGATTCTCAAACAAAGCTGTGAGATGTGCTGGATGTTATCTGGGTCAACTGTCTGAGGGAGAGACCTCTTTTTTTTTTCTCCTGATTTTCATTGTCTGCTATGACAACCTTTTACCGCTCCGCTGTTACCCAGCATGCACGCAGCACAATGCGAATGAAAAGAGACGCTCGGATGGGATTACTGCGCCATAGCTTGCGTCTCATCGTCGACTGGTGAAGTGAAACTGTAATCCATTCAAGCAAAGAAACGCAGCTTATGTAATATGTATGCTAGAATGTTTTTTGGCTCTAATATTTACAGAGCCGCAGCAGAAATGTTGTGACTTTTTTTTCCGCGCACGAAAGGCACATTTCTCTGAAAACGGCTTCAAAACTTTAAGTCTGTGTCAGTGAGCACTTCCTTTTGGGCACAAGACGATCCATCCCCCAGACGGGCGAGGCGTATCGAGCTGCTGATTATTAAACAGGTTTGCCCGGGGCTGCTCAAGAAAAGACAAAAACACTGTTAGGCCGTCCACCTTGCGTTTTTTCCAGGCAGAAAAGCGCTGGCTGTGCGCTCGGGAGTGTTTGCATGGAGAGTTTGTCCGCTGAGAATAAAAGAATTGCACGTCCGTCCTGTCTCTATGACAACACTGTGCTGACAACGGCCGCTGTATGACCGACACTGCTCCGTTACTTTTTACTGCATGTTTTATATTTGAGATCGTTTTTTTTTACCTGATCAAACAAAGAGCAAAGAGGATGTGAGTACAAAACACGATCTGTAGGCGGCAAAAATACAGGGAATATCATACATTTGGAAACAAGCGTCGGTGACGTCAGCAGCGCCTTTCTGAAAAGTTGAACGATTTTTAACTTGAGCGCTCGGAAGAAAAGACGCCGGACGCTGAGCTTTTTCTCCAGGCGGCCGCTTTCCGCTTTGAACGCTCTCTACTCATTGAAAACAATTGTTAAAATACGCTGGCGCTCAGAAAAAAAAACGCTAGGTGGCCAAAAGTGTGTACTTTTCTTACACAGCACAATGCCACAGATGTCACAAGTGGGAAATAAGTGTGAAAATGGCAGACTGACAGCTCACCAGAGGTTTTACATCTGCATCAAAAGTGAATTTCACTCAACTCATCTTCAACGTTATTTTATCCCTAAAGAGATTGGTTTTGCAGAAACGTATTAAAAGGACTGAAAAAGACAAAAAACATGTAAAAGCTAAAGATGTCGAGTGACTTCTCTGAAGCAGGAGCTCTAAATGCGGTTCTGGGAACTTAAATAGTTCATAAAATCAATAAAAAAGGGGGAGGGGTCCAAAAGTTCCTGCAGTCTAAAAGTGCCTAATGTAACCTCTGCTATGAGCCACATATAGAAACTAGAATAAAGCCCTTAATGATGCAGAGTAGACTGATAAAGCTGCAGGGCGGATGTGTCTGCACATTTTGTTTTCCTGTACACCTCAGAGTTCAGGGCTTCACCAGGTTAATCTGTAAGGCAATCGTCCATACTTAAAGACTGAGCAGTCAGACACAGCTCACAGCCATGGTTTGATTAGAGCTCTTGTATGTGACAGAACTGTAATAATACTGTTGAACAGGGCGTGCAGGGGGTTGTGGTCTTTACTGGTGATGATCTTCCTGCTCTCTCTTTGATCAGATCAGTTCAATCCTCCTCTCAGCCTCGGGGAACGTCCTGCTCGCTCACACAGCCAGATGTTCCTCTCTCTCATCTCTTCTCTGATTTTCTGTGCATGAACTTCATCCTAAAGGCTAGTCTGCTTTATACACACACACACAAGCACACACACACACACACACACACACACACACACACACACACACACACACACACACACCAACACGTCATCTGATCTCCGTCTCTTTCTGATAAAAACAGAGTAATGAGCTTCATCAGCACTCCTTCACGTCTCCTCAGACTGAAGTCAAAGTGCCTCTCTGCTCGACTTGAATGACTCAGTGTTTCCGAACACGGTGCTCCTCTAACTGTCACATTTAAGGGATTTCATGCAATAGGGTATCATAAAAAACTTCTTTTATGGCCTGCCACATGTTGTCTTCGCTTGTGAACATGTGTTCAATCTTTATGTTTGACAGGTTTTGATTGGGCTAAGTTCAACTTAGCCCAAAAAAAAAGCAGATAAATACAAACAGAGTTAAAGCTGATATTCATTTTTTAATGTTGGTTAACACGTGAATCATGAATCATGTTATTGAACATAGCATATTTTTCTCATAATGGGGGCGGCTGTGGCTCAGTGGAAGAGTCTGTCGTCTCTCAACAGGAAGGTCGGGGGTTTGATCCCCAGCTCCTGAGCCATGTGTCCTTGGGCAAGACTCTTAACCCCAAGTTGCTGCTTCGTCAGCGGCGTATGAATGGGATTAGTTACTTCTGATGGTCACTATAGCAACCTCTACCATCAGTGTGTGAATGTGGAGCTGTGACCTGCGGTGTAAAAACACTTTGAGTAGTCAGAAGGCTAGAAAAACGCTTTACAAGCTCAAGTCAAACAAAGATCGATTGAAGTCCATTTAGATTGTGCAGACCTATTAAAGGTATTTTCTATAATTAATATCTGTTTTTTTTTGGGGGGGGGGGGTAAGAACATATGAGAAATATACGTTCATATTTCCTATAGTCAGGTAAAACTGTTTGATGTCTTATTGAGACCTGTTAACTCAAATATATTCAGTTAATTGTCCAGTTAGACAACTTTTAACATCAGGCAATTTACAGTTTCTGTATGTTTAATGGGATTTGGCTACCGCTGCATCTCCTCTTACAATAACCAGGAAGCAGAACTTGTAACCTTGAATGTGTTGCTTTAACTGTGAAAACACTTCCAAACTGTAGATTATTCAGTGCGTCTTGTAAATTCATATGCTTCCACTTCTGTAGTATCATTAGACAGGAGGAGTGAGTTTCCTGATCAGAGCTGCTCACATCCAGTTGACTGTGGGGAGTTGAGTCAGCTTACAGTGTTTTTTCAGTTTCAGTTACTCTGTTTTTTTCAGTGCTGACACCTTTTTATGTGCAGGTTGAGTCATGCAGGAAGCATCATGTCTGCTTTGTTGATCACAGCTGGACCTGAAGTCTCTCATCAGTCCTGCTGACCTTGATTTCCCATAGTTAGAAAGTTTGCAGGGACAGCGCTTGACGATATAAAAGCCAACTTCTGAAAGCGTGACACACCTCAGCATTCGTGCAAGCCAAACACAAAAGTAGCACAAGTTTTAATAAGCCGCGGCAGAACTGAGTCTGCATTCAACGGCACAGATTGATTGGCTCGTGTTTACGCCGCTTCTCAATGCCCTTTTTTAATCCTCCATTCGGCTGCAGCCTACGCAGGCATCTGCCTTCATCTCAACAGCAGCCAGCGTGAGCCAAGCAGGAAATACTAAAACCATGGAGACGGCGAGAATGTGACACTCATAAGATATTGCTCCCAAGTCTTGTTTCTTTGTTTCTGAATAAAGCCTTACATGGTGTGAGCAGCTCATGAGTGCTGCTCACTCTCGTTCACTTTGTTGCCCTCCCTCCCTCCCTCTCTCTCTCTCTCTTTTAGCTCGCTCCTTTCTCATCTGTGTACTCACTACTTTTTTTTTCTCCAGTCGCTGATCTCTTTTCATGTCTTTTTTGTGTTCTTCTACCTGACTTGCCTCTTGCCTTTGTTTCCCTTGTTTTTCTCTCTCCTCATTTCTTCTTCTACTCATAATCCACCGAAAGAAGACGTGTGAATGAGCCTCTGCTCAGTGTTTGAAGTGATAGCTGCTGCTGTGGATGTTATGAGCTCTTTATTATCCACTGAATGTTTGCTGAGCTTTTTGTTGTTCAGTGAACGACCCCACAGTAGAATCACTTATTTGGCTGTTTTGGATAAGCTAACTTGTCTACGGTCTCATTCTCTGATTGGTCCAGCAGGTTGTGAAGTGCTTACAGCCAATGGTTACTGTCTAACTACAGCGGATAGGTAACAGGAGTTATCAAGCAAGTCTTACCACCACCAGTCTTACCAAGCAAGCTGTCCGGGCGTCGGATAGCCTGCTGCTCCATGTACAGAGGCATTAGTCCTTGATGTGGGCGACCCAGGTTTGAGTCTGACCCCGGACACTATACTGCATGTCATCTCCCACACGTGTCCTCTATAAATAAAGGCATTTTTTTCTTTGTAGCATGTCTCATGAAGAATATATCTTGGTCATATTTCCTTTTTTTTTTAAGGTTTGGGCTTTTTATGCCTTTATTTTAAAGATATGACAGTGAATAGAGTCAGAAATCAGGGAGGGAGAGAGAGAGAGAGAGAGAGAGAGAGAGAGAGAGAGAGAGAAAGAGACAGGGTGGGGAATGACATGCAGGAAAAAGAGCCAAAAGGAGCCATAGGTCAGATTCAAGCCTGGCCCGCCTCTACATGGGGCGTGCGCAGTAACCACTAGGTTACTCCTAGCTATCCAAATTTAAGGGATTGTTATGAAAAGTTTAATGTTTATAATTATGAATTATGACAAAAACATTCATTTTTACTGATATGGAAGATACTGAAATGGGCATCTGGGACTCAAAAAGTGTTCTTTTGAGCTGCTTTTATCAGGACTATAAGGTGTTTCACAGTTTAAAGAGAGTGCCTGGAGTTTTTCTCATGTTTTATTTATAGTTGTGACTCTGAGGCAAGTGGTCGACCTCATGAATGGAGTGAAAAGTCAATATCATCCAGCCAACATGTCACGTTTGGGAGTGTGAGTAGGAGGATAAGACCCAAATGCAGACAGTACAGGCTGAATGGTACAAAGATACAACAACAATACAACGATTGATTGATTAAAAAAAAAAAAAAAGTGGCTGGTATGCAGGTATTGGAGGGTTGGCAGGCAGGCGGAGAGGTAACAGAAAAATAGGCCAGTGTGTTTTTTTATGCTTTTACTGTTTATCACAACTGTTGCTTGAAGCTCTTTTGGTGTCAAACTGTGATGCCTGAGTACAGTGTGCAGTAGTAGAGCAATAAAAAAATACCTTAAAAATGTAGGATAAACATTAACAGACCAGAAAGAATCCAGTTAAAGTTTGTGGAAGATCTCAACGTGTGTTTGAGGGAAGGCATAGAAAAGCCGTGAGAAGTTGAGATCCCTTCAAAGGCTCTGTGTGATCTCTTTGGATTGTCTGACTTTCACTCCTTTCTTTCCTCGCCGTCTGAGGAGAAAGCAGGGAGAGCAGCTGGTGTTGAATTGGTCCTCTAGTGAGAGATTAGTGCGTAACTCCCCTCCTGCAGTCTGGGCCGCACTGCAGCTCCAATCCATCCCGCCTGATAAATTCACCTCCGACTCACAGTGACAGGTTCTGGCAAGGTGCACTAGTGCAGTACTCTGAGTATGAGAGTGTTTGGAGTCTTTAGTGGGTGCTAGTGCCTCTGAATAATTCTGCAAGTGTGTGTGTGTCCATGCAAAATGTGCCTGATCAAGTCTGTATGTGTGTGTGTGTGTGTGTGTGTGTGTGTGTGCACCACATGATTTCCTGTTTTCATTCCAGTCTGATATTCCACATGTGTGTGTTGTTGCAGAGTCCAGGTCGTCATTACAGCGTGGCTTTTTGTGAGGCATTAAGAGTAATTGTAGAGTGTGGTGGGAAAATATGCAGAGAGGTGTATCAGTGAGGGGGAGGAGGAGGAGGAGGAGGAGTGATGGAGAGAAGTCAAGAAAAACAAGGGAGGGAGGTGAGGGGCAGAAAGAAAGGTAGAGCAAAGGGAGGGAAGTGAAAGAGAAGTTTAGAGGGAAAAGAAAAGATGGAGGCAGAGTAGCAAGAAGAAATGGAGAGATGGAGGAGGCACTGTGTAAAAGGTGAAGAGTGATAAAAGATGGTTTAACTGGTGTGAGGAAGGAGGTAGAGTAATTAAGAGTGATGGTGGACGAGAGGAAGGGAAACACAAGGAAAATATTAGAGAACACCGTAGAGAAGAAGTGTACTTAGGAAAAAAAATCTAATCCAATCCAGATTTATCTAGAAGCACGTTCAAAATCAAAACAGGGCGACCGACAATCAAACGTAAAAAAACTCTATGAAACACAAAGACCAATGAAGAAATAAGAGGACATACAAAGAGTAACCCTAACCCTATGACTATTCAAACCCCAATTATCAGAACAATATAGGGCAACAACTAAATTAAAGGTCACATATAATTTTAAATACACTTTACCATGTTTTCCTAACTCTAATATGTGTCTCTAGTCCGTCTACAAACCACCCAATGATGCGAAAAGTCCACCCTGCGTGGTCAGACACAGCTCATTTACATATTTAAAGGTACAGACACAGAAACAGTCTGTTCTGAGCAGGGCTGAAATAGAGGCGTTTATAGACATGATCAAATACAGGATCTGAGTGGATTTAGAGCAAGAAACTTCACACACATGTTTTGAGGAGCTCTGAGACTTATTTAAAGTTGTTGAAAAGGAGGAGAATATGTCACCTTTAAGCTGCCTTCATCTAATAGCCAACAACAAAATGGTGTCACGGCTAAAGCATCTAAAGCTTCCTCTTAGACTTCAGGACGAGTTTGTGACAAGAGACATAAATATTTAATCTTGATTGTCTTGTTTTGATGATGGTAGGAAGCCAGATTGTAATTGAAACCCCTACTTTGAGTTGCGTTTAATTGTTCTTTTTCTTGTAGTAAGTCATAAATGTTTGAGTTCCTGTGGTCTTGAATGCAGCACGAGCTTAAAACCTGACTTCACTTAGCGATTTGATGCTTCCATTGGCGCGTACAGACTGCCATGTGAAGGCGGAATACTTACGTCCCTCTCGTGCGGTATGTAAGGCAAGGAGGCAGAATGGGCGAGTGAAGAAGTTCCTCCCCTGATCTGCCAGTGGAGGTAGTGACAGAGGCCTAATGGGGGGAACGTGCTGGCATTGTGTAGCGTTGGAGCCGGCGAGGGGGAAACAGTGTGTGTGTGTGTGTGTGTGTGTGTGTGTGTGTGTGTGTGTGTGTGTGTGTATGTGTGTGGAGCTCCTCCTGTGTGCTCACATGCTGTGCCTCCTGTGCTCCCTCTCAGCAGTCTGCGAGGCCATTATGCAATATGAATCCACACACTGGGACAACTTTATTATATTATTATCTCTGGTGGTGGAACTTCATCACAGCACTGTAGAATCACAATCTGTGAGCAGCTAATGTCAATGATTACCAACTCGTCTGCCAGAGTCATTGTGCAGTGAAATAAGATGGACGCAACACCCTGAAGGGACATTGAAAAGGAATAATTAAAGAAGAGTTTGAAGTGGAAGTTTAAAGGTTCTCCTCTTTTGGTTCTGTCAGAGGAGGTAACAGAAGGACAAAGTTATTTTGGGGGTGTCAGCATGCGGGCAAAGTCTGAAGGCAAACCCAAAGATTTAAAACAAAAAAGAAGTTCAAATGTAGCTGAATTTTTATTCCCCAGTCTACTACTGTACCTTTCTGATGGGACAGATATGCTTCTATTTTAATCATCCATCTGTTCATCCATTGTACTCTATTCTTCTTCTGTTCGACTTCAGTGATTGTGTGCAGGGCTCAGAGCGCTGCCAAGACATGTTTGTCAAACGCTCCATACTGTGCCTGAACACAGACGCAGCACTGGAGATGTAGACATGCTGTTAGTGTTGATGGACTAGCAGAAAGAATGGAGGCGAGAGAGAGAGAGAGAGAGAGAGAGGGGAAGGAGAGAAACAGAAAAAAAAGAGAGGGAGAGGAAGGAAGAAGAGAGAGAGAAAAACAAGTGAAGAAGAGAAAGTGGGATGAAAGGTGGATGAGTGTGTCCCTGAGGAGAGAGAGTTATTGGAGAGCTCTGCGATGAGATCATGGGAAGCAGAGATCTGTGTGTTTGAGATGAGGCTTAACAGGGCTCGGCCTGGGTCTGCGTTTACTTTATGAACACACACACACACACACACACACACACACACACACACACACACACACACACAGCTGCACCTGTCTCTGACAAGGCTCAGCAGGAAGAGGCGTGGCCTTTGGCACAGGTCCTGCCTGCACTTAAAATGCTTGGTGTCCATAGTAACTCCGGTCGCAGTTTCACCTCGACTTGTTTCTTTATCAACATTTTTACACACACAAAGTGAGGGAACGACTCTGTCCCAGATAATTAACTTATAAAGAACATTTTGTAATACCACAGCAAGAGAGCTGTTCGTTTGTTACTTTCAAAGTACAGAAATCACATGAGCAACAATTCGGGCCGCTTTTTTTCTTCAGCCTTATCCGCCAAGTAATCCAGCACCTGAAAAGGTCAGAGGAACATACGCTGGAGCTTTCTTGTGTGGTTTTGAACTGCTGTCACACTTTCATTCAGAACTGTAGTCTTAAAGAGTCGTGAAAGCTGAGTCATTACAGAGACTTTTACTGGAGCTCCTTTCACTTTCTTTGGGATTTGAGAAAGTTTACAAACTGATTTTGTAAAAAAAATGTTTTGAGATAATGTGTGAGTAGTTCAAAATATTTCGTAAAAGCTGTTAAAATCATATTTTGTCTTATTTACTTCATCTGTGCTGTTATGATGTGACCTTGAGCCCATGTTCCTAAAAACACCAACAGTGGGATCGGAGGATATTTCAAATATTTAAAAAAACAATAATCAGGAATTGTGCCTTTGAAACAATCTTTAAAGCCTTTTTGTATAATAATCCAAATATTTTAAAAACTGATTTTCCTCATCTCTGGTTTGTAGTTGTACTCTGCAGGGTTTGATGTTAGAAACATAAATTGCCAATGTTGCAGAAAGTTCAAATCAACATGTTTCTGTTACATGTTTGCCAGAGGGAGTTAAGAAGCTCTCTGCTGCTCTCTAGTGGTGGTAATGTAAAACAGCATCACATGATGCCAGTGTTGGATAAAACGGGCTACAATGATCCTCTAACCTTTGTGCGTTTGTGTGTGTTTCAGTGAAGGAGGAGTGTGTGTCGGAAGAAGAGGAGGAGGTGGTGAAGGAGATTCTCCAGCAGGGAGACACAGCCGTCATCTACCCCGAAGCCCCCGACGATGAGCAGAGTCCAGCAGAGACGGGAGGTGCAGATGAAAATGGTAACATTCACACACCAACAAACCGACAACCTATTTAAGTGTCTGCACACATTCATTTTAATAATAGTAACTATATTTATAAAGCAGTCTTAAAAACAAGGGGTTACAACACATGCAGAAAACAACAAAGCATAAGAACCCAAAAAACAAAGAAACCCACAGATGAGACCCCCAATCTACAACAAAACTCCAACAGTATAACCCAAACCACAACCAGACCAACATTAAAATACAAACAAAGTCAGAACCCAAACATCATCAGAACCCAGGCAACATAAAAACTCACAGTAACTCAGGCAACACAGGAAACCTGGCAACTTAGGTTGAGACCAAGAGAACTGAGAATCTAAGAAGATAAATAAGCAATTAAAAGAGACAGAAACAATAAGAAATAAAAACATTATGAAGAGATAAAAACTATAAAAATGCTTTTAAAAAAGCACTAAATAAAAGCTGTTCTTCTTTCTTCCTACACTTAACTTGATGTTAAACCTTATTACCTTAGTGTCATCGTCTTTCTAGTTATTGCAGGCCTTAGTGACCGAGGTCAGCTCACTGTTAGAATCAGTTATTTCACTGTGACATCATCGACCCAGAGGTGTACAGAGACATGTTTACTAATACTCTTAGAGCTGTGTACCTGTTAGGAAGCCTTCAGGTCCTGGGTTATATTGTAATCTCCCCTCTTAATAACACGCTTATACCGTTTTCATCAATATCAACTTCAGGTTTAGTCATATCAAAGCACAGTGACTCAGTACATCCAGGAAATAAAGAGTCAGTCATATATTTGTAGCTATAGTTTCAGATTTCAGCCCAATGTTCAGGCAGCTCAATCAAAAAGAAGAATAAATATTCTCCTCTGGATGATTCACCGCTCAGCACATGGTCATGGCTTTCAGTTAGTTTGTGTGTTCAGAAATGTTCAGGAACAGCAAACACAGGATATGTTGTGAATGTGAAGTTTATTAGCAGTTTGATCACCCTGTATCTCCCCCTTTGTCCCGTATCACAGGCACCCCCGCCTTACACATTTGCCCCTACTGCTCGCGGGGCTACAAGCGCAACGCCTCGCTGAAGGATCACATCAAGTACCGCCACGAGACCAGCGACGACAACTACAGCTGCTCGCACTGCAGCTACACCTTCACGTACCGCTCACAGCTGGAGAGGCACATGACCCACCACAAGAGCAACAGGGAGCAGGTAACAGCAGCACCCCAAGGCGACGACTCTTTTTAAAAGTGGAGGTCAGAAGGGGTTTCTGATCGGCAGGCTGGTGTGTCACACAATCCAATCATTCCTGATAAAACAGTGATTAGGAGATGTTTTGGGGGAACTTTTCAGGTTCTTATAATAGATTTTAAAAAAGTGTTTATTTATGTCCTACATCAGGAGATTCTTTTAAACCACTTATGAGTGTTTTTGTACCTTACTATCTCCTTTACCAGACGCTTGAACCTCTTATCCGTCATCACTTTATTTCCTTTTGCTATTTTGCCGAGCCACAGTTGTGCTAAAGAATGATCTAGTAAAGGATTAGTCGATGTGTGGGTTGTTTTTCATACACACACTGATTTTTTCTTTCAAGAATAAAATCTGCTTTTCAGTCAGTAGTGTACAAAAACTGTTCCTTAAACCTAAAAACCTCAAAGTTTAACAGTTTAACAGGCGTGCAAAAGCTCAGCAATCACACAGACTATAGGCTTTGTTATGACATAGCGTTTTTATTATAACGAGTAACACAAACTGTAAAATACAGAATTTTGAAAGTAATATTTGTAGGAGTTTCTTTTTTCTCATTTAAATTTCTTTTTTTATTTTTATGAGAAAGTACAAACATAAATGCCAGAAAGCTTATTGTAGTAGCTTCCACTTAATGAATATTAATATATTTTCTTTAAAATAATAAAACGTAAGGCTTTGTCATTAAACGAGCTCTAACCGGTAATCCTCTGTTGTCATGGTAACAAAAACCTTCGACCACGCGTGCCAATGAGAAAGTGATAAAACATTTAGGCTACTAATATTGTTTTTTTTTTATTATTATTATACAGTAAAGTAGCACAAATGCCTCAAAGTTTGACTCTGTTTGGGAAACTGTGATAAACGAGTTGAAAAAATAAATAAATAAATAAAAATATTCATCACGTTGTTTCCTCACCTCTGCCTCCACCTGCACGCAAAGGTACCAAGTAAACAAAGGTACCAGTTACGTCACGCAGTGCTGCATTCTGGGGGAAAAAAAAGGGGGCGTCGTCTTCCTCTGAGGAACGTTACGCGCTCACCTCACCTCATGGCACACCTGGCCCCGTGGTTACCTGCAGCGGACCTTACCTTTTGTCTCGTTCCGCTATTGTTGGTTAAATCGGGGAAGGATAAAGAAAAGGGGAACATCCTGCATCGGAGAAACTTAACACAACAAGCTGAGCACATCCGTATTCTGGATTAGTGACACGGATCGTTGTGTTGTTTGTGGACCGAGCGCAGCGTGTTTACTTCACGTTCATAAGTGCAAACATCGGCCTGCAGCTCTTGAACAGTTTTGCGGTAAGTTGGTGCAAGTTTGGGTCTGATCTTAAAACTGCATCGGGTAGGCTGTACTTGCAAAGGCATGGTCGCATTTTGTCTTAGAAATCAAAACAAACTTAATGCAACTCTTTTATTGTCATTATTTTTTATTTAGTTACAGTTTCTGGATTCGATCAATCGAGTTTTTAAAATAATAATTTTTATTTATTTATTTATTTTTTACTTTCCATGGGCTTATGTTTAGAAGTTTTTGACTCTGTTGAGTGAAAATGGTCACACGGTTTCTACAGCCTCTTTCTTAAATGTGCGTTTACAAAGTAGTTACCACATGTTTGCATAAAGGGTTCACTTCAGGACTAATCCTCATAAAGGCAGCGGGGTTGTTGTTCAACCTAATCTGTGATAGAAAACCACGCCCACTCCCATGTGACCCCCCCACGGCTACGTTTACACGGCTCAAGGTGGTAAGATAAAACCAGCTGCGTGTCTGGGGTCAAGGCCTCTTTTATCTTACAAAAAAACACACAACCCTTTTATGTCAGGATCAGAAGTTTGTGAAACTGCAACTACTGTTCTGAGAAGTTATTCTGCCGTGCTTTTTAATAATAGTCTTTTACAAAAAAATAATCATGGGTGCACCAAATAAAATAAAAAAATCCAGAGAGACAAATTTAAATGCAAAATGAGCATGCAGATACATTAAATTGTATTCAAAAGGTCCGACACTCATACTCTTACTTACATTTCTTTCTGCAGACCTGTAAATACATTTTGTGTATCATTGTATTGTTGGACTGATTGATTGCTCTTTGTCTGTTGCAGCGTCACGTTTCCCAGCCGTCAGGAGGACCGGCTGGTTTCCGCAAATTCAAGTGTAACGAATGTGCCAAGGCCTTCAAGTACAAGCACCACCTGAAGGAGCACCTGCGCATTCACAGCGGTGAGCCGTTACCGTGGGAACTGCCACACACACACACACACACACACACACACACACACACACACACACACACACACAGCCTGGCAAACTCTGAGAAGGCCACTACTTGCTGGTAACTGATATGAATGATCTGTTTTCACTGTGTTTGCACACAACTGGAAAGGTATCAAATTAAGGATAAATAAATAAATGACATCATGAAGGAAGAGAAAAATTAGAGACGATAAGAGTGACCCGAAAAGATAAAAATCTGCAGCAGTTCAATTGATATTATTTATTTATTTTATTACTAGAGTACAGAACTTTGATTTACAAATTGTCACAACATTGACGATAAATTTTAAGTTCAAGATCTTTGCCAGTCTACTAAACAGTACATTCCCTTCTGCCTAGATTCTTGCAATGAACACACATTTCCATTTCCAGTTTCCACAAATGCGCCGTTATTAATTTCAGCCGTCATATTGACACCAGAATGTTTTATTATTTTTTTGTCCCAGTCTGTAAATTCAAATTGTGTTTCTATGTTGAGGAAGCACGGCACAGCGGGGGGCTTCACATACACACAGTCAGACATGCACAAACACACAGTGATGTACTCAGCTGATACTGTCTGGCCCCTGTAACACCTCTGTTACTACCTCCGAAGACGGTACAGAGGGGGGGGGGGGGTCCCTTAGTCCCTCCATTTCACCTCCGCAACGTTTAGATTGAAGGCGAAGCGGGGGACGTAATTATCACTCTTTGAAACGACAGTCAGATTATGGCTCGAGTAACACGGACCTAAAAGATGAAGTAAACAATAGTACAAATTTAACTGGACATTTAAAATCAGTTTCAGGGGAGCCGGTAGCCTCATGGTTATGTTGCGCGCCCCATGTACAGAGGCTATAGTCCTCGTCGCAGGAGCTGTGGGTTCAAGTCCAGCCTTAGCCCTTTGCTGCATGTCATCCCCCCCAATCTCTCCTCCCAACGTGTCCTGTCTCTCTTCAGCTGTGCTATCTAATAGAGGCAAATATGGCCTGAAAAAATCTAAAATAGAATAAAAAAAGCACAGTTTCTTTCCTGTCATTCTGCGACTTGTTATATTAAACACTTTGTCATGAAAGCATTTTGTCAGTAACCTAAAAAACGAGTAAGTTCAACATCCAGCCCAATGATAACTGAAGTGTACAAAGAGGAACAGAAGAGAAAATATGAAAGATCATAAAGATGAGAGTCGACCTAATTCAACTTTTTAAGGAGCTTGTTTTTTTAACACTGTCATTTTCTCTGTGTTCCTCAATCAGGTGAGAAACCGTACGAGTGCTCAAACTGCAAGAAGCGATTCTCTCACTCAGGCTCCTACAGCTCCCACATCAGCAGTAAGAAGTGTGTGGGTACTGCGCAACCCAATGGTGTCCCTCGAACATTGATGAAAGCCCCTCCCCCTCCCTCCCAGACCACGCCGGTCGTAATAGCTCCAGCACGCATGATTCTTAAAGAGAAGACTGACAGCAAACCCCTGCAGGAGCAGATTCCCGTCACCCAGATCAAATCTGAACCTGTGGAATACGCCTGCAAGCCTGCGATGGCTGCAACCACCACTTCATCCGCCACCAACGGCGTGGTGAACGGCGGCTCGACGCAGCCGGCCGTGGTTCAGGCTGCGACCCTGCCTCAGGGCGTGGCCATGGTCTTACCCACGGTCGGCCTGATGTCGCCCATCAGCATCAACCTGAGCGACTTACAGAATGTGCTGAAGGTGGCGATGGACGGGAATGTGCTCAGGCAGGTGCTAGGCTCAGCGAACGGCGTGGTGACGCAAGGGAAGCAGGGAATTGTAGTCCAGCAGCCGCAGCAGCAGATCATCAGTCTGCCGGCCTTCGTGGATCACGACGGCACCACAAAGATCATCATCAACTACAGCATCAACCCTGCAACCGCTACCACTGCCACGACCCAGCCTGCAGCGCTTGTTGCCAAAAACAATCCTTTCCCCTCTCCTCCTACTGTCACCACTGCTGCAGCCCCCACCCCCAGCAAAACAGACAAACCCCCGACCCCAGAGGTGGCAGACCTCTCGCGCGTGAAGGCGGAGCCAGAATCGATGGCCATCACGGAGTCAGACGCGGTCACACAAACGGAAAAGAAAACCGCTCGGACTTCAGACTCTCAGGCGGCTCACATGCCAAAAGTGAACAGCTCCAGTACGTGTTTACTCTGCGACGACTGTCCCGACCACTTGGAGGCGCTGCACCTTATTCAGCACCGCAAAGCGGCCAATGGGGAGGCGGTGGACTCGGCCGCTTTGGACCCCTCCTTCGCCGACCTGTTGAGCGAGGCTGGGGTGACTCTGGAGGACCAGCCCGTAGACGACCCCCTCTCTCTCCTCAAGGGTTACTTTGCCTCGCACGCCAAGCCCAGCGAGGAGGAGCTGGCTAAGATCGCAGAGTCTGTCAGTATTCCTGTTGACGTGGTCAGAAGGTGGTTCGCCAAGATGAACTCTGGGGGAAAAAATGCGCAGCAACACCGCAACAATGCCACAGCGGCGTCCAAAAAGAATTCCAGTTCAAAGGACGCCTTGAAGGAGAATGGAGAGTCCGAGGGTGAAAGTACCCGTTTAACATCCAACAGAGCGTCTTCACAATCCAGCAGCGCGTCTTCCTCAGACTCCTCGCCACTCAACCTCAACAACGGCGACCTCGTCATCGTGAAGAGCGAGCCAGAAGACCCGGAGCCTATCGACTCGCAGGCGGAGCCGCTCGACCTCTCCGTTCCCAAACACATCGCAGCTGCGTTAGACGCCAACGTGCCCCCGGTGAAGCAGCAGGAGCAGCCCCTGAACCTGACCTGCCTGAGGAAGGAGCAGTACGAAGGGCGGACCATCTACGTCGCCACGTCGCAGGCCGCCAGACCCGTCAACATCGTGAGCGCGGCGCAGCTCCCAACGTTGGTGGCGATCGCGGGACAGGGAACGATGAGCTGTCTGAGCACCATCAACTCCACGACCAAGCGCACCATCCTCATCCCCCAGCTCACCTACACCTACGCCTCTACAGCCGGCAACGCCACCGGAGTGAAGACTGTGGTGCTCAACGGTCACACGGTTGGTAGTTATGAACATTCATTCTGACAAAATGTTTTATTTTCAAACGCTTTGTTATTTTCTTGGGTCACTCGAATGGTTGAAGGCAAAGAAAAAAGCTTGTCAAAATGTTTACAGTGATTAAGTTTCCATTGCACAAGATCTACTTTGAAAGAGTTATCCCACATCCCAGGTCACATTTGTATTTCATATTTCAGCTTTGAGTTCAGTGAATATAAAGTAAGTTCTGTGAATAAAAGCATCACTTTATCTTGGAGTTGCAACTGAACTTCTTTTGCCCTCATCAGTTCATCTCTTAGTTTTAGTTTTTTCATCAAATGAAAGCTCTCAAAAGCCAGAACCTCCAAAAGACCAGGGGGATGTTTTCAGTATTGCTTGTTTCATGATCCCAGAAGTCATGTGATATGTTTCAACACTTCAGTATATCATAAGTAAAATGATACATGTGCAAGAAAAGCATCAGATTTTAAAACTTTCTTAGCTTTATGAGATACATTTATAAGATGAATGTAATAATCCTGAAGGGATGTCTGGGGATTGGCTGCTCCAGCATTATAGTACAAAAAGGAGTTTTACATAAAGAGAAATATATGAAAGACATAACACATGAGGGTGCATTATGAAGTATTACTGTAAGTGGATGAGGGTTAAATTCAGAGACAGTGCGGTAAAAAGGATTATTGACAGTTCAGACCCAGGATCTGTTGATGTGAACTCCAGGTAGTGACAGGGGTTGAACAGTGTCGTCCATGACACTGAGCTTTTTCTGAGCGCCCCTATTCCCAGGACAGAACCATCTTCCCTGGTGACCTTACTGAGTCTGTAAGCATCATTTGCTTCATCCTGCTGCCCCGGCACATGACAAGAGTAGGAGATCATACTGGATACAGCAGAGCCATAAGACGTCTGCAGCACGGTTCTCCTGCAGATTTTGAAAGGTCATCTGGGAATAAGCAGGTAGCTCCGGCCCTTCTTGTACACATGGCATCAGGGTTTTTAGACCAGTCCGGTTTATTGTCCTTGTGGATGCCCAGGTACTTTGTATTTCCTAAAGTACACCATCAAAAGAAAACACTATTAGGTAGGATTTCTGCTGCATCACACCTTATTGTTCAACTAAAGCTCGCCCCATTATAAACCCTCACATTGAACCTTTCATTGAGCACTGATCTGAAAGCAGCTCCTGAAGTTTTAAATCACAGATAGCTGAATGAAAGGCAGTAAAGTTATGCATTAACATTAACCACCTCGACCTCTGACATGAATCTTTTTCTTCCATGTGCAGCAGGAGAAGCAGCAGCCGCAGCAGCAGCAGCTGGACACCGGCTCAGACTGCGTAGCCCCGGCGGAGGAGGACATGGACCCGGATACAAGTGTGCTGGCTAAGAAGCCCCGGCTTGAAAAGGGCGTCTACCCCTGTGATCTCTGCTCCAAGGTTTTCCAGAAGGGCAGCTCCCTGATCAGGCACAAATACGAACACACAGGTATTGTTGAATATTGAAAATTCTGCCAACAAATATTCAGTGAATTTAAATCTTTAATTAAAGGTTGAGTAACTTAAGGTCAGCAGTACTTTACATGTGGACATCGTCAGTGATTACACAAGTTGTGCTTGTTGTGAATGTTAAGAGACAGCTGCCCTGTAAAATAAACCTGCTCACAATAAGTTCAGTGTTGATGGAGATGAGACTCATGAGGTGAGTTATAAGGAATCTTTCCCTGCAGCTCAGGCTGGTTTCACACAGTGGTTCCACTAAAATCACTTTTTTTTTTATTGCAGTTTGCAAGACCTTTGAGACCTTTAAAACAAGCCTCAGCATATGTTGTCATGACAGCTGTTTATCAACAGTGTGACTCGAGTTATGTCACATAAATGTTCTCCCGATGCACAAAGGGTGAAAATGCTGACTCTTTTTTTTTCTGTCTGCAGGAAAACGTCCCCACGAGTGCCCGGTTTGCAAGAAGGCCTTCAAACACAAACACCACCTGATCGAACACTCGAGGCTGCACTCCGGCGAGAAACCTTACCAGTGTGACAAGTGCGGGAAGCGTTTCTCTCACTCGGGCTCGTACTCCCAGCACATGAACCACCGCTACTCCTACTGCAAGAACGACGGGTCGAAACCAGACCCCCGCCCTCGCAGGCCCCACGTGGAGCTCAGCGGCCACGAGGCTGGACTGCAGTCAGACAGCCGGACCACCACCCCGCCCTCCCAGCTGGACTCAGACGAGAGGGAGAGCGAGGAAGACGACGACGACGAGGCCATGTGCATGGACGACATCCGGGTCATTCAGGTGGATGACGGCGAGTGCGAGATCTACGAGGGGAACTTTGAGGACGATGACGACGAGGAGGAGGAGGAGGAGGAGGAGGAAGAGGAGATGGATGAAGAGTCGATAAGAAGAGCGGCGGCCATGGACTTAGCTTGTGATGTTGTAGAGGTGGAGCTGCAGGAAGATCACGTGGTGGAGGAAGAGACGGGGGGGAAAAGTGAAGGAAAGGGAGTAGCAAGTGCAAATAAAGAAAAACTGGCAAACTGTGAACCAGACTCTGAAAAAAGAGTCGGGGAGGGGTCAGAGAGTTCTGAACCCGCTGTGGACTTGAGGACAAACATCAAGAAACCTGTAGAGGTCAAGGCGACAAAGATCGCTGAGCCTGCAGAGGCCATGGCGACAGACGGCGCCAAGTCGACAGAGGACATGGCGACAGACGGCGCCAAGTCGACAGAGGCCATGGCGACAAACGGCGCCAAGTCGACAGAGGCCATGGCGACAGACGGCGCCAAGTCGACAGAGGCCATGGCGACAGATGGCGCCAAGTCGACAGAGGACATGGAAACAAATGTCCCTGAGGACATGGCGACAAACGGCGCTGAGTCTACAGAGGACATGGCGACAAACAGCGCTGAGGACTTGACGACAAACATCGCTGAGGCCACTGAGGACATGGCGACAAACGGTGCAGAGCCAACAGAGGACATGGTGACAAATGTCCCTGAGGACATGGCGACAAACAGCGCTGAGGACTTGACGACAAACATCGCTAAGGCCACTGAGGTCATGGCGACAGACGGCGTTGAGTCTACAGAGGACATGGCGACAAACATCGTTGAGTCTACAGAGGACATGGCGACAAACATCGTTGAGTCTACAGAGGACATGGCGACAAACGGCGCCGAGCCTACAGAGGAAGCTACCACAGACAGTGGTGAACCCACAGAGGAAGAGGCAACTGATGTAACCCAACCAACAGAAAAAGTCCTGAAAGACGTCGTCAAACCTCCAGCAGCAGCAGTGGAGGAGGAGGAGGAGGAGGAGGAGGAGGAGGAGGAGGCTACAGATATCACCCAACCTACAGAGGAAGTGACATCAGACTGCGCCAAACCTACAGATGAAGTAATGACTGATGGCACCGAACCCGCAGAGGAAATGGCGCCAGACCGCGCTGAGCCCACGGAGAAAGTCACGGACGTTGGCCAACCCACAGAGAAAGTGTTGAAAGACTGCGCCGAGCCCTCGGATGAAGTGACGACAGATAGCGCTCAACCTACAGAAGAAGTGACGACAGACGCCAAATAAACGAAGGAAAATCTGTCCGGGGGACAGTTTGAATCCGTAACTCACTGAAGTCGAGTTATCCGAGACAAAACCGCAGAGAGGTCGTGAAGCGGCGGCGGTTGCCTGATCTTAACGGTCCACTACTGTGTACAAAAACCCAGGTGTGCCTGAACTTGAAAACAGGAAAAAACAAAGACTTTTTTTTTTTTCTTGTGGAAAATGAAATATCAGTGTTGAAATTGTTTATAGAAGTACAGATTTTAACTCACCCATCAACTTGTTAGACTTGTTACTGAGACATCCCAGGTTGTTTTTATTGTTTTGTTTGTTTTCATTTGGTCAGTGTTACTAATCTCTTGACATTTTAACCTGTAAAGTTGAGGAAGATTTCTATACCTTTTTATTGCAAATGAAGTTTCCTAAATCAGTATTTTATTGAGTTCTACGAACAAAAACCTCTGCACTACAGTATTCCTGGTTTACCTACGGATACATGCCTCATGCATCGTATGCCCTTCAGTGTTATAAAACGTACACTAGCTAGCCAGGTGTCGTTCATGTGCGTGTTAGTTTGCTAGTTAGCGTTAGCTTTGTTTTCAGTTTGACTGTTAGCCTTAAAGAAAACAAAGTAATCTTGGGGGCGGGGAGAGGGTGGGGGGAGGGGGGGATGGGGAGTCCGGGACGAGAACGTGGCTTCTGGACGCCATAACCAAATTTATCCAATCAGGGAAGGTAGAGTCACGACCTCAAAGCCAGCATCAGGCGCGTGTGTTTTGTCACCCGGCGTCGCCTGAGCGGGCGGAGTCTCCACAGCTGCATGGCTCGGCCGTGTCATGAAACACGCGCGCCCACTCTTACCAAGCTTCTCCTTATTTTGGTCGATTTCTGTTCTCAGTGTTTCAGTGTTACTAGCTTATATAGATATATGAAATGTCATACTGTACGTGAAGGAGCGGGGCCTGTTTCCCGCTCCACCCCAATGCCTCCAGCCTTATGCAAGACCTGTGTGCTGTTAAAAGTGCCATTGAACAGTGTTATTATTTCTTCTTCTCACATGTAGCCAGTATTATATGTTCCTCTGTTACTTAAAAGACCCATATTGACTAATGTTTGTGGACTTGCACAGAACAGCAACAGCATTTTTTTGCCATATTTACTGCGAGAAACCTAACTGTGAAATGAATTAGTTAACATTTGAAGGCCTTTAAAAGTTTTTGGACCGC
Organism: Labrus bergylta; assembly: GCF_963930695.1. Taxonomy (NCBI): domain Eukaryota; kingdom Metazoa; phylum Chordata; class Actinopteri; order Labriformes; family Labridae; genus Labrus; species Labrus bergylta. The sequence continues at coordinate 9,810,951 of NC_089198.1, read as the reverse complement.
ACAGAAACTCTGGAAAACAAAATATTAGAACTTCTTATTATGATTTCAAAAAGCCAATTCTAATTAAAAAATGGTAGACTCCGTGAGTGATTCTGTCTTTAACACCAATCTTCAACCCATTGTATTACATTTTCTGAATCAGCAAATCCCTCGACTCGAAAGAGCTGAAAACAAAAAGCAGACCCTGTTGTCAATCAACGAAGTCCTCAGTAACTCACTTGACTTCTCTTCTGGGCTCTAGATGGCGCTAAGTCGGCCCTACCTTCAATATATTTAGAAAAAGATTGTGCTTTGAGTCCTGATGCTTCTTGAAAATGTGTTTGTTGAACATGAATTATCAGTTTTGGAACATCTGACAGTTTGTAGTTTCTCAACACTGTCCAAAGTATTTCACTTTTTTAAAACTACAATTTGAAAGATTCTTAAGTGGATAAAAAGCTCAGTGAGCTAACCTGTGGATATGAAATGCCTTTTAAACTTGAGATAATCACTTTTCCCGTCGATGTTAGCAGTAAAAAATAAAAACAGTGAGTTCATTTGTTGGTTTGAAGATGTTTACAGAAGTGATTTCAAACACAAAATTGAACCTTTCAAAGCTAAATCTGGACTTTTTGCTCCTCAAGATCGGCTCAGAAAGGCTTCAAAACTGTATTTAAAAAAATCAAGATCATTTTCATACGGAGCCCAGGAAGTCCAAAAAAGTAAAATAAAAATCTTGTGTGAACAAGATCTCATCTAACTTGTGCACACAAGATTTGTTTTTCACTTTTTGGGACTTCAGGGACTCCGTAGTTTCAAGTATTTTGCAGACAGATTTTCAGAGTGACATTTTAAAGTTGTACAGACTTCTGCACTCGTTTTCAGATGGTAAAAAAATAATTAATAAAAAAGAGTTAGTGGCAAGCTGTCCCGCACTTCAGGTAACAAATGTTAGTGAATGTGGTCTCTGTTGAAGTGTTTTCAGTTGTTGAAGCCGAACAGTGTTTGAAATATGAGTCTGTTTCAAATAGTTTGAAGTGTGTCGTCAGTATGTTTTTTTTGTTTTGTTTGTTTTTTCCGACAATGGCAGTATTAGAACCCTTTTCACAGATTAAAAAAAAATGTACCTGTTTAGTTTTTAGGAGACTTTTTTATATTTATGTGTCTTATTTTTATATTTTCTTTAATGGTTATTTATTACACATTGTAGTGTACATTAATGTAGTTTGAATTGATACAATAATATATTTTAGTATGAAAAATAATCTCAAGACAAACAGGAAAAAAAAAGCCCTAATGTGGTTCTGGGAGCTTAAGTTTGTTTGAACAAAAAAAAAGGTATAAAAAAAGATAAAACATGTATTCTGTAAACTTCTGTTTGAAGCTAAAAGAGAAGAAGAAAAAAAGCCAGGAATGAAGAGAATTAGAAACTGTTACATGTGCATCCGCTCTCTGCGTCGCTACGAAGCTACTGAATTCTACAAACTCTGATTTAAAAAAAAAAAAAGCATGAGTCGTCGCCATTTTACCGAAGGATCTTGTTATGAAGCCGTTCCTCCTCCCTCTTTACTTTGAAGCCAAATTTGAGATCATCCCTCCACCCTGTTTATTTTTTTTTTCTGTTCTGTGCCAACTCGTTCCATTGTAATGTCCAAGGCTGCATATCGTTCGTTCTGTCCTCACCCTTTGTAAATCCACTGTCTTTTTGTATCGTTTTTATTTTAGATTTGCTCCATTTTTATGACTCCCCATCACAATAAAATATAAGAAAGTGTCTCTGAGTCCCGTGTTGTACTTTGTAGCTTTCTTACTCTATCAGTCGTATGGCTTATTTAACATCCAGAAAGACTTTTTATAAATGTTCTGTATACTGAAGATCTTCATATTACTTAATTAGATCAGACAAAAGACAGGCTGAACACTACGAAGCAGTTTTAATAATAATACATTTTATTTAAAGGCGCCTTTCAAAACTCTTAAGGTCACCTAACAATACAGAGATGAAAACAACAAAGTAACAACACAACGATAAAATTAACCTTAAAAACACAAATGTACAGGACGTAGAGGAGTTATGAGACCGGGTGGAGAATGATCAGACTGAATATGCCAGTTTAAAAAGATGTGTTTCTAGATGAGATTTGAAAATAGAGAGAGAGTCGATATTACGGATTTGTGGTGGGAGGGAGTTCCAGAGGTGAGGGGCAGAGTGGCTGACGGCCCTGGACCCCCATGGTGGACAGGCGGGCGGGTGGTGCAGTGAGTTGAATGGAAGAAGAAGACCTGAGAGTGCGAGTAGGTGTGTTGATGTGCAGGAGTTCAGAGAGGTTCAGAGGAGCGAGGTTATGGATGGCCTTGAAGGTGAGGAGTTTAGAAAGATTTCAGGACTCAGAGGACACACACAGTTCATTAGTCCCAGTAAATCAATTCAGACACCTCACGTTTGTATTAGTTTGAAATATGTATTACAGCAGCAGAACAAAGTTTGATCATTCAAAGCATGAATACACAAGATGAATACTGGATCATCAGAACTGAAACACCTTCTAACACATACTCCAACAGGTTCAGAATAAATGTCTGGAGCTTCCAGAGGAGCCACGCTGCATGACTCTTCATCCAGGCCTTGAGCCTGTCTGCCTGAACCCCTACTCCCTTATATGTACTCCTTTATATGCAACTGTCCAAACCGACAGGGCTCGAGGAACTAGTAATCTGCATAGTTTGCACAGTTTATGTTTGACATTTTTTACAAGTTACAAACTAAAAGCTGTGTCCCATACCAGCGGGCCGCAGCCTTCCTCCACCCTGAGGTGTGCTTCTGCTTTGCGATCCGTGTGGGAACACAGATTAAAGCACTCCTGTGTGCGAACCGGACCGAAAGCCCTGTACCTAAACGGTCCAGTCCGAGTACGTGTACCTTTACACCCCTAGTATTTACAGATTGATTTTGGTTTAAAAAGAGCTCAGGGCCCATCTCAAATATAAACAGGGATTCGGTGGGCTACAGTGTGATTTTGTGAATGTGAATTCTTGGGTTAAGTTAATACTGATGGACACTTTACATAGCAGCCTCAGTGTGTCAAAGGGTAACTGTGACAGAGCCGCTGCTGGTCAATAGGCAAGGCAGGCAACTGGCCAGTAAGCGGCCCCAGAAGGCTGACAAACTTTAAACCGCAGCAGCAGCTCAAAACGTGCAAATTTTGTAATGACAGTAGGAAAGAAACTTTTTAGTGGGCCCCATATGACATGAATTACTCTCATTACCCTTCTTAGCAGAATGAAAGTCACTGTAGCTAAATGGAGAGGAATTATTAAAGAAAGAGTAAAAGTGTTGATACACTGGCAGACGGTGGTCGGAGGGGCTCCCAATTTATTTTTGCCGAGGGCCCCAACAGACTCTAGAATCACCACTGAGTGTAAAAACACTTTTAGTAGTCAGATTGCTCAAATCCATCGAAGCCATTTTCGAAACAGAATAATAAGTGTTAGTAGTCGTTATAGTAAGCAGCAAAAACTTCAGGGCACTGAAGTTGCGTGTTGTGACAAATTAAGGCAGGTCTCAATTAGACGCGGGCCCCATGCATTTAGTGTTGAAATAGTCTTCAAAAATGACGAGAAAAAGGAGCAAGACACAAAAAATAAAGACGAAGAGAGAGAAGAAAGTTCAGATGAAGTTTATTCTCCTACTTTTAGATTGGAGATCTGCATTCAGCACTATTTAACAGACCTTCTTCCTACATCTTTGCAAATCAGTTAGCCGTTATGTCACTACTCTAGTATTCATTTACAGCCATCTAATCAGGATTTGTTCCTGGGTAATTTCCATCATCCTTCTCTATAACTTGGCTTCATCTTGCGGAGCATCACATCTCAGGTGAGTCCTGAAGAACTCCTGGATCTTCTTCCACAGGTGGACTTCAGCTGCTGCATGGGACTTGGGCTCACCCCCCCATTGGACTGGTTTACCCACAATGCTGTGAAAACTGGAGTGGCAGTACGGGCAATAAGGCGGCTCCAGGTAGTGCCCTGCTCCGGAGTAACACCAACGCTCAAAGTTGTCCTTCCCATGATGCTTCAGTCTCTCCACCATCATGTCCATGTAAGTCTTACTGTCCCAGTTTAAGTCGTCCTCTGAAGCCACAAACAGAAAACGCCCCTTTGCTCTTTCGATGGGGACCAGACTGCCCTTGTTCTCCTCTGCCCGGGGATCATCAACAGTAAACTTCACAATGTAGGCGCCAGACTCGGTGCTAATCACCTTGTTAGTGTCAAACATTAAAGCTGAGAGGATCTTGTGCTTTTTGTAGAAAAGAGGAAAGGCAACATTGGCGCTGCAGCCGTTAATCCACACCACTGCTTCAACACCCGGCACAAAAGCAGCAAGTGAGAGAGCAATGTCTCCTCCCTTTGATTGTGATATTACACCAACTCCTTTACTGCCCACCTGAGGAGACAAACATGAAAATAAGGAGCGATGAAAATGTACACTCAAGGCAAAACATCTCATGCCCTCCATACACTAGAAGACTTGAAAAATCCACAACTAATGTCTGACATCTAAAAACAATGTTTCAGCAACTCAGAGTTTTAGACAGACTAAGATTTTGCAACGACAGGCATGCAGGGTCACTGAAAGACAACTATATTATCTTTTAAGATAACTTTGTGAAGGTGATAACATGGAACTTTGATGTATGGAGTGTCTCCTGTGACGAACATTGAAAAGGTGTTAACATCTTCTCAGTAACGTCTCCATCGGGAGCTATTTGAGGGCAGAGTGAGAGTGGATTGTTAAACCCCCCCGAGGGTTTGGACATGTGGCAGACCCCCCCCCCCCCCCCCCCCCCCCCCCCCCCCCCCCAATGTGCAGAGTGGACATGTGTAGGGAGAGGGTAGGGAGTGGTATGAGAAAGTCCCCAGGAGAACTGCACGTTGCTCACCTCCCATCATTTTTTATGTCACTATATTGCAGGGAAATTGTAAAAGCCTTTCTTAATAGTTTGTTATTTTTTCAAACCAACCAATTTATTTGCGACTCCACCGTGAAAATAATCTTACATAAATTCATGACTAACAAAAATGAGGAGCATTTTTAATTGTATTATAGCTTAACATACAAAAATATCGAAAAGGCACGCACATCCAAGAAAGTTTAAGTACCGGATGCTGGACAAAAAACATCCAAAGATAGAAAAAGTCCCAGTACCAGAAGCTGCTCTAATTAAATTGAATGTAATGGATGAAGGGCGAGGGCCAGAAACGCAACATGTGATTTTTCCATTAAATTCAGTTTAATTGGAGCAGCTTCTGGTCTGCAGACTCAGTACTTTCTCTAATATAGCTTAACATGCCATCAGTTTTGTTATATTTTCCCAATTATATTCAAACACATATTATTACATAACATACCAATTAGTGCAGGTGTTTGATAAGTAAATGAATCTGGATCTTCTTTACCCTCACATGTTTTGTATAATCTTAGACAATTAAGTAATTTACAAAAGAGCATTTCATTCAAAATACCTTAGGATGTCGTCTTAAGAAATCAACCGCTTCCTCATAATAGTCCAGATGGATCTCTTTGACGTTTGCCGGCTTATCATTGTACACAGCTACTGTCAGAACCACAAAGCCTTTGTTGGACAGCAGACTGGCTCTTTTCTCAGAAATTAATGTGCCGATATCCAACACAGCAGGGAACGGACCTTTTCCTGGACAATGAGATGTAAGAGTTAAAAGTGTAATGGCTCAGCATGAAGGCAAACTCCAACTACCACCGACAAGGTAGGATGTGAAGACAGAGAGACTGAGGCCAAGTTTACATTGTTTAAAGCACAGACAAGAGTTATACCAGGCCAGAGCCGAAGACAGTCAGCTCAGACAAACAAATAAGAATAATGTGAAGAGCACGTGATGTGATGTAAAGCTGGAATATCTGACACAATCTGGTAAAAATACAGTTCATACAGACTTCTGAAACAATTTATTACATTTGATTTAGCAGATAACAATCAGGCTCCCTTGAGGTTTACCTGAATCTAAGCTTGACTTCAGCGATAGCTATATTTTGAAATGTGGTTGTCCTTGCAGCAAAAAAATTCATTCAACTCACTGAAGTTATTATTATACATCACACTCACATAGCTTATGTGTGATTCCAGTAACATTTTACAATAGAAAGGTACACATCCTTTGCATAGTTACAAGGAAACTAATGAGTACTACTAGTTAATTATTAGTAAATGGGGATATAATGAGTTACTTTACATGAAATTGATCTATAGTGTAGCTTTTTATTACTTAATAGAGAATGAAATGAGGCATCATACTGGGTAGTTACTCAGTACTGAATCTTTGCCCTTCATGTCTTGGTACTGAACATCTGAAGGAGGGTCTGTGCATGAACTGCAGCTTCATGCCTCACACATTGAGTGCTGCTAGGCTGGCAGATGTGGAATCCCTGGCTAGTAATGTCGGCCTCTCTTGATCAGAGGTACTGGCTCCAGCCCAACCAGTGCAGTCTAGACGATGAGCGTCTGAGACTGTAGGTGCTCCCCCCAGGAAGAAGGCAAAGTCTGTCAAACTGTCTTCTAAGGTGGATCAGTTGACAAACGAATTGGCTCAGATGAAGTCCATCCTCTCTCCACCCTAGTGTCTGCACAGTGTGCTAGCTTACACACTCTGCCTATGCCCGAGCTGGTCCCAGTGGAGTACATCATGTCAGTGGCAGCTTCAGCTGCTCTCTTCAATGAGTAGAGTGAGGTTGGGCCCTCCCATACTTAGGAACCAGGCTCCCGCTCTTTAGCCCATAGTTCTGTGGATGGGTCTGAGGACCATTGGATCAGTTATTCGTATGGCGCTGGCCAAACTACAGCTAGACATAAGGCACGCAGCAGCACCTGCCAGCTTCTCTGTTCCTCCCTCAGAGGAATACTTGAAGGAGCTGCTGTCTTGGTCTTGGTCTTGGTCTTGGTCTTGATCCTGGTCTTGATCCTGGTCTTGGTCTTGGTCTTGGTCTTGGAGGAATACTTGAAGGAGCTGCATGCCTGCTGGAGGGACACAAAGGCTACCTCGCGCCTAACATTTGATGGCCATTTGGTCTGGGCCACATGCCGCTGGTTGATCCTGCAATTGCCTGCCTCATAAGTCTCCACTGATGAAGCTATGAGGCCTGATACCAGGTGCCTTGGACCCCAGTGTCAGGTCACGGGTGACATACTGACCAAAGCATATGACCAGGCTGCACGCATTGGCCGTATTCGTAATTCCCTCTCCCACCTCATGCTGGCCATGTAAGCTGCCCTGCAGCAGACCGGTGGTGGACGCGTCTGAGTGACGCTTCAATGCAGGCTTTTTGCCCTCATGTCACGGGAACATGGGTGTTTGATATCCACTCTGGTCCACACGGGACGTCAGGTGTGGCTTACTCAGACGCCTTTGTCAGAGACATGTCTGAGGACCCTCCATACTGTCCCTGTGGAGCCTGAGGACCTGTTAAGCTCAGCCGCTGTACAGGTACTGGAGCAGACAGTCGAAGCTGATAAGACCAGGCGGCAGTTCTCGGGTCTTTGCATCGGCATGCCAACCCCTAGCAGGCCAATCTTGGAATCCTTGAGACGTGAGAAGACTCACGTTTAAGTGAGGGACTAGAGAGAAGAAAAAGAACAGCCTGTACTCACTGCTTATTTGGATGTCACATAAGGGTTTTTATATCATAGTCATTCCATGGAAATGAACATGCAACGTGCTGCTATGAGCTAACAAAAGAGCGCGACCATTAGCCTGCTAACACACAGTGCTGCTCAAGACAAGGACAATTTTTTCCGCCGCTTGGGCCTGGGGCTTAATTATAGTGGGCTCCAATTTGATAACTCCTTTGTGCAAATGCGAGGGGAGAGGGGTTGGAGGTGTGTCGCTGAAAGTGGAGGATTCAGTGTGTTGGAGGTGTCTCCATGCTGGTGCTCAAGGGTGACATCTACTGGATCAAAAAGTCACACATTCTTATGAGGCCCAATGTTTGCACTCAGATAATAACTTTTCAATAACTATTTAACCACCTACCTGGGGGAGTAAACAGGACTCCCCGAATGTTCCCCTCTTTAACAGGGATCCTGCTGACCCCGTCTCCAATCAGAAGTCTCTCATTGGTCGCCTCTGCTAACATCCTGCCCTCTCCTTCTTCTTCATGCACAGAAAACCTCACCACATGGGGATTAAGAGAATTAGTTTTTTGAAACGTTTTGTGCAAAATATCTGGCTTCATGGACCACAGCAGACCCATGGGCTCCACCCCGATGTAGCTCCCGCTGAGTGAGGGGTCTTTATCCACGTCGATCTCTCCATTTCCATCAGCTCTATAGGTCGCCAAGGAGCTGAAGACCATCCCCCTCTCGTCAGTGGATCTGGCTCTCACGGTGACCACCTGTCTGGACCTCAGCCCGGCCACCTTCACCTGAACGGGCTCATCGAACAAACACCTGGCGCTTGGCAGCAGCTTCAGTCTGACCTGAGAGGACATCTTTTCTTTATGTGAAGATTTCAGACTTCAATCTGTATGAAAGGAAATAAACAGAACACACACATCATATCATTTTAAAACAAAAACCATTCTCAATCAAGCATCGAGGTGTCACCTTGTGGAAATAATATTCTAATCTTATTGATCCATCTATGTTGTTGATTGTGTACAAAAAACTTGCAATAGAGACTCTTTGATTTATTGTTTGTCAAAGTTTTTTGCTTGTTTCTTTTTAACTTTCTTTTCTTTGCTTGTCAATATTAATTTCCTGCACTTTATGTGATGTCTGATAGTTACTTTTATTGTCCTTTTACATGTCTACTGAGTGGGATTTTCATACAAAAAGCCATTTGTACAGTAAGCTTCTCCTGCACCCACACATGTGCTTTTATATTTTCTTTATGTTCCTAAGCCAGGTATTCCTGAATCCTGTGTGTGAATCAATCAATCAATAACCTAACAGTTGTGGAGTGAATATCCAGGCAGTCAAAGTTAAATATTTTCTGTTTCTCCCTCTTAACCATCTGAAGAGCAGCTGTGCGTAAGACTGTACACTCTATTGAAAATAGTCATGTTACAAGCACTTAAAAGCATCTCCTTCTCATGTTTCAATTATTTTTGTTCAATCTGTGAGGTTAAAACTTTTTTTATAGCTTGTGTTAATTTATTTGCACATCCCAGTTTTGCAATTCTGGATTCTAGATGTCCAAATGAAAGCATTAAAGTTTCCAACTTCTTATTAAGACTTTGTAATGTGATCATGCAGTCTGTGATCCGGGTCTACTATAGGCTACTTACTAACACTGATTGCATTAATTGGGTCGTTTAAATTACGTGGATGCATTGATTTCGTCCAAATTATTTACCTGTCAGCGAGCTGACGCGGAGTGATCTGTTAGTGTCAGATCAGGTGAAGTTTCTTTTTTTTTTCTAGTTGTGTCGCTCACCTGTGTGCAGCATGACAGTTCTGCTGAGGTGAATGTTTTTGTGTCCAAGTTGAAAATTAATCCAAATGTAATCTTTATGTCAAGAGTTCAGCTGGCTTTGTTTTCCTTTAGGACTGCAAACTTATGTGACTTAAATGTTCAACAGTGAAAAGGAGAGGACGACTGCAATAAGCCCGTCTTCATTTTGTTTTTATATGATTGGTCAATAGCTTTCAGATACACTACCGCCACCTGCTGATCTGGAGGATGAACGTCAAACTGTTTACTTTGTAAGAAAACTGATAAACTAAAATAGAGCAAATAATTATTATAATTTAAAAAAAGAAAAGAAAACAAGAGGCAGAATACTACGGTGGTCCTGAGGGGTCAACTGCATAAATATTTCATGATGATGAAAAAACGTCCAAACATTTAACTTGCTGCAAAAAATATTTCAACTTCTGTAAAAAAAATAATACGCAGGCTAATGAAAATGCTTCTTCATTCGACTCTACAGAATAATGAGGACACTGTACTGTATAAAGTATAAACTTCACATGTTTTGTCATCACACATCTGTCCACAGAAACAAGATGTATGTTTTCAAACGCATCTTCAAGACGCATGCCATTTTTGGTAGGGATACATTTCTCTGCATAACACCGGCTCTTTCGGCTCTTCATTTGGTACCAGTTTTGGCTTTATTATATCGAACAAATTTAGCAATGACAGCAGCATCTTACTCCGCCATTATATGTAGATTAATAGAATAGTACTTAAGGTAACTGTATGGCCTGCAAGTCCCAGAGTGTAAAAGTTGCAGGTAAAAATGTAAATGAATAAGTGACCACGATAAGAATGGTATTTGAAAGAACACCAGTTAGATGCGTAGATCTGAAGCTGAATCAAATAAGATATCTTGAGCAAAATGAAACTTAACCATTGTAACTAATTTGATAACACAACATGAAGTGATCGCAGGAAACAATAAATAGTCAGCTTCTCCAGGCGGATACAACACATTTATTTATCCGCAAGAAACATATGTGACTTTAAGCAAAACAAAATGCTCCAAGATGCGGTTTTGTCACTTAATGAAAAAGTCAAATTGGGACCAGGGTTCAGACTTCATCTGTCAGAGCTTCAGTAATCACACCTTTCTGTGCAATATAAAACAAATGTGAAGCTCTTAGTGAACCTTTCCCCGCATAATGTTGTGATATGTAATGACCTTTTCATACATGATCTAATCAAAAAACTATTCAATTTTAAACCGTTTCTTTAAAAAACAGTTATGTATGCTCTAGTCTCTGTAACGTCACAGCTCACATTAGCTCTGAAGAACTCCTGGATCTTCTTCCACAGGTGGACTTCAGCTGCTGCATGGGACCTGGGCTCACCCCCCCATAGGACTGGTTTACCCGCAAGGCTGTGAAAACTGGAGGGGCAGTACGGGCCATAAGGCGGCTCCAGGTAGTGCCCCGCTCGAGGGTAACACATGCTCTCAAAGTTGTCCTTCCCATGATGCTTCAGCCTCTCCACCATCTCCTCTGTGTAAGTCTTACTGTCCCAGTTCAAGTCGTCCTCTGACACCACAAAGAGGAAACGTCCCTTTGCTTTTTCGATGGGGATCAAGGTGGCCTTGTTCTCCTCCAGCAGTGGATCATTAGTAACATACTTGATATTGTAGGCTCCTGATTCAGAGGGAATCATCCTGCTTACGTCAAACATTAACGCAGGAAGTATCTGGCTCTTCTTGTAGTAAAGAGGTAACGCTGTGTTGGCAGAGCAGCCGTTGATCCACACTGTGGCTTCAACACCAGGCAGGTAAGAAGCTACTGAAAGTGCAAGGTCTCCACTCTTTGAAAGTGATATCATACCGACTCCTTTACTGCCCACCTGTGGAAAAAAGAACAGACTTTTAGCTGCTTATTGCTTCTTAAAGATTTGTTATTTTGGGAATGTTGTTGTGAGTTTATTGTAGAGATAGGACAGTGGATAGAGTTGGAAATCATGGAGAGAAAGAGAGTGGAGAATGACATGCGGGGAAAGGAACTTGGCTTTTCTGGATAACTCTTGGAGTTTAGAAAATGAAAATGTGTCCCAAAAAGTGATTGGACTGTATTTTTCAAAAGCCCTCACCTTATTCTGCCTTTTCAAAAACTCTATTGATTCTTCAAAGTAATCCAGATGGACCTCCTTGATGTTCTTGGGCATGTCGTCGTGGCCGTACAGCGCCACAGTCAGAACAACAAATCCTCGACTAGCCAGCAGAGAGGCTCTCTTCTCTGACAAACCTCCACCAAAAGTGTACAGATCCAACACAGCGGGGAATGGACCGGCTCCTGGACCAGAAGACACAAGTTAAAAAAGTTTGTAACTTATATTTGATCCAAATGACTTTAAATACAGTCATGTGTTAAGATATGTTCACCAAGAATCAGAATGTTATGACCCCAGTGACCGGTGGATAGTTTGGTTCAGCGGTGACTTTGAAAAGCGTTTAAAATAAAAACATACACAAATACATAAATGACCGAAGGTGAGATTGTTGTAGTACTCGAAACTAGAGACCACTTTTTTCAAGGTCTCTGTCTCGTCTCGGAATCTAAATAATTTTTACCCGGTCTGGTCTCGGTCTCAGACGAGGTGGACTCGCCCCTTTCTAGAAGAACAAATCATTTAAATTCATTCATAGTTAGATTTTTATTCCATGCTTACGGCCACAACCTTCCCGGTGTTACGGTTAGTGACTCGCCTGCTGCACACAAGATGATGATTTTTTATTGATATTTATGGTCTTGTCCCGGTCTCGCCCTGCCTTGGTCTTGGTCTTGGTCTTGGTCTTGGTTTTGGTCTCGGTCTCGGTCTCGGTCTTGGTCTCGGTCTCAGTCTCGGTCTTGGTCTTGGTCTTGGTCTTGACTCAGTCTCAGTCCCTAATGTCTTGGTCTTGGTCTTGGTCTTGACTCAGTCACAATCCATAATGTCTTGGTCTTGGTCTTAATCTTAGTCTTGGTCTTGGTCTTGGTCTTGGTCTTGGTCTTGGTCTTGGTCTTGACTCAGTCGCAATCCCTAATGTCTTGGTCTTGGTCTTGGTCTTGGTCTTGGTCTTGGTCTTGACTCAGTCTCAATCCCTAATTTCTTGGTCTTGGTCTTGGTCTTGGTCTTGGTCTTGACTCAGTCACAATCCCTAATGTCTTGGTCTTGGTCTTAATCTTAGTCTTGGTCTTGGTCTTGGTCTTGGTCTTGGTCTTGGTCTTGACTCAGTCGCAATCCCTAATGTCTTGGTCTTGGTCTTGGTCTTGGTCTTGGTCTTGGTCTTGGTCTTGGTCTTGGTCTTGACTCAGTCTCAATCCCTAATTTCTTGGTCTTGGTCTTGGTCTTGGTCTTGGTCTTGACTCAGTCGCAATCCCTAATGTCGTGGTCTTGGTCTTGGTCTTGGTCTTGGTCTTGGTCTTGGTCTTGGTCTTGGTCTCAGTCTCAGTCTCAGTCTCAATCCCTAATTTCTTGGTCTTGGTCTTGGTCTTGACTCAGTCGCAATCCCTAATGTCTTGGTCTTGGTCTTGGTCTTGGTCTTGGTCTTGGTCTTGGTCTTGGTCTTGACTCAGTCTCAATTCCTAATGTTTTGGTTTGGTCTTGGTCTTGGTCTTGGTCTTGGTCTTGGTCTTGGTCTTGGTCTTGGTCTTGGTCTCGGATCACTCTGGTCTTGGTCTTGGTCTTGGTCTTGGTCTTGGTCTTGGTCTTGACTCAGTCGCAATCGCTAATGTCTTGGTCTTGGTCTTGGTCTTGGTCTTGACTCAGTCGCAATCGCTAATGTCTTGGTCTTGGTCTTGGTCTTGGTCTTGGTCTTGGTTTTGGTCTTGGTCTTGGTCATGACTCAGTCTCAATTCCTAATGTTTTGGTTTGGTCTTGGTCTTGGTCTTGGTCTTGGTCTCGGATCACTCTGGTCTTGGTCTTGGTCTTGGTCTTGGTCTTGGTCTTGACTCAGTCGCAATCCCTAATGTCTTGGTCTTGGTCTTGGTCTTGGTCTTGGTCTTGGTCTTGGTTTTGGTCTTGGTCTCACTCTTGACTCAGTCGCAATCCCTAATGTCGTGGTCTTGGTCTTGGTCTCAGTCTCAATCCTTAATTTCTTGGTTTTGGTCTTGGTCTTGGTCTTGGTCTTGGTCTTGGTCTTGACTCAGTCTCAATTCCTAATGTTTTGGTTTGGTCTTGGTCTTGGTCTTGGTCTTGGTCTCGGATCACTCTGGTCTTGGTCTTGGTCTTGGTCTTGGTCTTGGTCTTGGTCTTGACTCAGTCGCAATCCCTAATGTCTTGGTCTTGGTCTTGGTCTTGGTCTCGGTCTCGGATCACTCTGGTCTTGGTCTTGGTCTTGGTCTTGGTCTTGGTCTTGGTCTTGGTCTTGACTCAGTCTCAATTCCTAATGTTTTGGTTTGGTCTTGGTCTTGGTCTTGGTCTTGGTCTTGGTCTTGGTCTTGACTCAGTCTCAATTCCTAATGTCTTGGTCTTGGTCTTGTTCTTGGTCTTGGTCTTGGTCTTGGTCTTGGTCTTGGTCTTGCTCACACTGCATGACTCTTCATCCAGGCCTTGAGCCTGTCTGCCTGAACCCCTACTCCCTTATATGTACTCCTTTAAATGCAACTGTCCAAACCAACAGGGCTCGAGGAACTAGTAATCTGCATAGTTTGCACAGTTTATGTTTGACATTTTTTACAAGTTACAAACTAAAAGCTGTGTCCCATACCAGCAGGCCGCAGCCTTCCTCCACCCTGAGGTGTGCTTCTGCTTTGCGATCCGTGTGGGAACACAGATTAAAGCACTTCTGTGTGCGAACCGGACCGAAAGCCCTGTACCTAAACGGTCCAGTCCGAGTACGTGTACCTTTACACCCCTAGTATTTACAGATTGATTTTTGTTTAAAAAGAGCTCAGGGCCCATCTCGAATATAAACAGGGATTCGGTGGGCTACAGTGTGATTTTGTGAATGTGAATTCTTGGGTTAAGTTAATACTGATGGACACTTTACATAGCAGCCTCAGTGTGTCAAAGGGTAACTGTGACAGAGCCACTGCTGGTCAATAGGCAAGGCAGGCAACTGGCCAGTAAGCGGCCCCAGAAGGCTGACAAACTTTAAACCGCAGCAGCAGCTCAAAACGTGCAAATTTTGCAATGACAGTAGGAAAGAAACTCTTTAGTGGGCCCCATATGACATGAATTACTCTCATTACCCTTCTTAGCAGAATGAAAGTCACTGTAGCTAAATGGAGAGGAATTATTAAAGAAAGAGTAAAAGTGTTGATACACTGGCAGACGGTGGTCGGAGGGGCTCCCAATTTATTTTTGCCGAGGGCCCCAACAGACTCTAGAATCACCACTGAGTGTAAAAACACTTTTAGTAGTCAGATTGCTCAAATCCATCGAAGCCATTTTCGAAACAGAATAATAAGTGTTAGTTGTCGTTATAGTAAGCAGCAAAAACTTCAGGGCACTGAAGTTGCGTGTTGTGACAAATTAAGGCAGGTCTCAATTAGACGCGGGCCCCATGCATTTAGTGTTGAAATAGTCTTCAAAAATGACGAGAAAAAGGAGCAAGACACAAAAAATAAAGACGAAGAGAGAGAAGAAAGTTCAGATGAAGTTTATTCTCCTACTTTTAGATTGGAGATCTGCATTCAGCACTATTTAACAGACCTTCTTCCTACATCTTTGTGGATCAGTTAGCCGTTATGTCACTACTCTAGTATTCATTTACAGCCATCTAATCAGGATTTGTTCCTGGGTAATTTCCATCATCCTTCTCTATAACTTGGCTTCATCTTGCGGAGCATCACATCTCAGGTGAGTCCTGAAGAACTCCTGAATCTTCTTCCACAGGTGGACTTCAGCTGCTGCATGGGACTTGGGCTCACCCCCCCATTGGACTGGTTTACCCGCAAGGCTGTGAAAACTGGAGGGGCAGTACGGGCCATAAGGCGGCTCCAGGTAGTGCCCTGCTCCGGAGTAACACCAACGCTCAAAGTTGTCCTTCCCATGATGCTTCAGTCTCTCCACCATCATGTCCATGTAAGTCTTACTGTCCCAGTTTAAGTCGTCCTCTGAAGCCACAAACAGAAAACGCCCCTTTGCTCTTTCGATGGGGACCAGACTGCCCTTGTTCTCCTCTGCCCGGGGATCATCAACAGTAAACTTCACAATGTAGGCGCCAGACTCGGTGCGAATCACCTTGTTAGTGTCAAACATTAAAGCTGAGAGGATCTTGTGCTTTTTGTAGAAAAGAGGAACGGCAACATTGGCGCTGCAGCCGTTAATCCACACCACTGCTTCAACACCCGGCACAAAAGCAGCAAGTGAGAGAGCAATGTCTCCTCCCTTTGATTGTGATATTACACCAACTCCTTTACTGCCCACCTGAGGAGACAAACATGAAAATAAGGAGCGATGAAAATGTACACTCAAGGCAAAACATCTCATGCCCTCCATACACTAGAAGACTTGAAAAATCCACAACTAATGTCTGACACCCTCTCACATCTAAAAACAATGTTTCAGCAACTCAGAGTTTTAGACAGACTAAGATTTTGCAACGACAGGCATGCAGGGTCACTGAAAGACAACTATATTATCTTTTAAGATAACTTTGTGAAGGTGATAACATGGAACTTTGATGTATGGAGTGTCTCCTATGACGAACATTGAAAAGGTGTTAACATCTTCTCAGCTATTTGAGGGTAGAGTGAGAGTGGATTGTTAAACCCCCCCGAGGGTTTCGACATGTGTAGGGAGAGGGTAGGGAGTGGTATGAGAAAGTCCCCAGGAGAACTGCACGTTGCTCACCTCCCATCATTTTTTATGTCACTATATTGCAGGGAAATTGTAAAAGCCTTTCTTAATAGTTTGTTATTTTTTCAAACCAACCAATTTATTTGCGACTCCACCGTGAAAATAATCTTACATAAATTCATGACTAACAAAAATGAGGAGCATTTTTAATTGTATTATAGCTTCACATACAAAAATATCGAAAAGGCACGCACATCCAAGAAAGTTTAAGTACCGGATGCTGGACAAAAAACATCCAAAGATAGAAAAAGTCCACACACCAGAAGCTGCTCTAATTAAATTGAATGTAATGGATGAAGGGCGAGGGCCAGAAACGCAACATGTGATTTTTCCATTAAATTCAGTTTAATTGGAGCAGCTTCTGGTCTGCAGACTCAATACTTTCTCTAATATAGCTTAACATGCCATCAGTTTTGTTATATTTTCCCAATTATATTCAAACACATATTATTACATAACATACCAATTAGTGCAGGTGTTTGATAAGTAAATGAATCTGGATCTTCTTTACCCTCACATGTTTTGTATAATCTTAGACAATTAAGTAATTTACAAAAGAGCATTTCATTCAAAATACCTTAGGATGTCGTCTTAAGAAATCAACCGCTTCCTCATAATAGTCCAGATGGATCTCTTTGACGTTTGCCGGCTTATCATTGTACACAGCTACTGTCAGAACCACAAAGCCTTTGTTGGACAGCAGACTGGCTCTTTTCTCAGAAATTAATGTGCCGATATCCAACACAGCAGGGAACGGACCTTTTCCTGGACAATGAGATGTAAGAGTTAAAAGTGTAATGGCTCAGCATGAAGGCAAACTCCAACTACCACCGACAAGGTAGGATGTGAAGACAGAGAGACTGAGGCCAAGTTTACATTGTTTAAAGCACAGACAAGAGTTATACCAGGCCAGAGCCGAAGACAGTCAGCTCAGACAAACAAATAAGAATAATGTGAAGAGCACGTGATGTGATGCAAAGCTGGAATATCTGACACAATCTGGTAAAAATACAGTTCATACAGACTTCTGAAACAATTTATTACATTTAATTTAGCAGATAACAATCAGGCTCCCTTGAGGTTTACCTGAATCTAAGCTTGACTTCAGCTATAGCTATATTTTGAAATGTGATTGTCCTTGCAGCAAAAAAATTCATTCAACTCATTGACATATTATTATACATCACACTCACATAGCTTATGTGTGATTCCGGTAACATTTTACAATAGAAAGGTACACATCCTTTGCATAGTTACAAGGAAACTAATGAGTACTACTAGTTAATTATTAGTAAATGGGGATATAATGAGTTACTTTACATGAAATTGATCTATAGTGTAGCTTTTTATTACTTAATAGAGAATGAAATGAGGCATCATACTGGGTAGTTACTCAGTACTGAATCTTTGCCCTTCATGTCTTGGTATTGAACATCTGAAGGAGGGTCTGTGCATGAACTGCAGCTTCATGCCTCACACATTGAGTGCTGCTAGGCTGGCAGATGTGGAATCCCTGGCTAGTAATGTCGGCCTCTCTTGATCAGAGGTACTGGCTCCAGCCAAACCAGTGCAGTCTAGACGATGAGCGTCTGAGACTGTAGGTGCTCCCCCCAGGAAGAAGGCAAAGTCTGTCAAACTGTCTTCTAAGGTGGATCAGTTGACAAAGGAATTGGCTCAGATGAAGTCCATCCTCTCTCCACCCTAGTGTCTGCACAGTGTGCTAGCTTACACACTCTGCCTATGCCCGAGCTGGTCCCAGTGGAGTACATCATGTCAGTGGCAGCTTCAGCTGCTCTCTTCAATGAGTAGAGTGAGGTTGGGCCCTCCCATACTTAGGAACCAAGCTCCCGCTCTTTAGCCCATAGTTCTGTGGATGGGTCTGAGGACCATTGGATCAGTTATTCGTATGACGCTGGCCAAACTACAGCTAGACATAAGGCACGCAGCAGCACCTGCCAGCTTCTCTGTTCCTCCCTCAGAGGAATACTTGAAGGAGCTGCTGTCTTGGTCTTGGTCTTGGTCTTGGTCTTGGTCTTGGTCTTGATCCTGGTCTTGGTCTTGGTCTTGGTCTTGGTCTTGGTCTTGGTCTTGACTCAGTCTCAGTCCCTAATGTCTTGGTCTTGGTCTTAATCTTAGTCTTGGTCTTGGTCTTGGTCTTGGTCTTGGTCTTGGCCTTGGTCTTGGTCTTGGTCTTGGTCTTAATCTTAGTCATAGTCTTGGTCTTGGTCTTGGTCTTGGTCTTGGTCTTGGTCTTGACTCAGTCTCAGTTCCTAATGTCTTGGTCTTGGTCTTGGTCTTGGTCTTGGTCTTGGTCTTGGCTCAGTCTCAATCCCTAATTTCTTGGTCTTGGTCTTGGTCTTGGTCTTGGTCTTGGTCTTGATCCTGGTCTTGGTCTTGGTCTTGGTCTTGGTCTTGGTCTTGGTCTTGGTCTTGGTCTTGGTCTTGACTCAGTCTCAGTCCCTAATGTCTTGGTCTTGGTCTTAATCTTAGTCTTGGTCTTGGTCTTGGTCTTGGTCTTTGTCTTGATCTTGGTCTTGGTCTTGGTCTTGGTCTTGACTCAGTCTCAATCCCTAATTTCTTGTTCTTGGTCTCGGTCTTGGTCTTGGTCTTGGTCTTGGTCTTGGTCTTGGTCTTGACTCAGTCGCAATCCCTAATTTCTTGGTCTTGGTCTTGGTCTTGGTCTTGACTCAGTCGCAATCCCTAATGTCTTGGTCTTGGTCTTGGTCTTGGTCTTGGTCTTGACTCAGTCTCAATCCCTAATTTCTTGGTCTTGGTCTTGGTCTTGGTCTTGGTCTTGGTCTTGGTCTTGGTCTTGGTCTTGGTCTTGACTCAGTCGCAATCCCTAATGTCTTGGTCTTGGTCTTGGTCTTGGTCTTGGTCTTGGTCTTGGTCTTGACTCAGTCACAATCCCTAATGTCTTGGTCTTGGTCTTAATCTTAGTCATAGTCTTGGTCTTGGTCTTGGTCTTGGTCTTGGTCTTGGTCTTGACTCAGTCTCAGTCCCTAATGTCTTGGTCTTGGTCTTGGTCTTGGTCTTGGTCTTGGTCTTGACTCAGTCTCAGTTCCTAATGTCTTGGTCTTGGTCTTGGTCTTGGTCTTGGTCTTGGTCTTGGTCTTGGTCTTGGTCTTGGTCTTGGTCTTGGCTCAGTCTCAATCCCTAATTTCTTGGTCTTGGTCTTGGTCTTGGTCTTGGTCTTGGTCTTGACTCAGTCTCAGTCCCTAATGTCTTGGTCTTGGTCTTAATCTTAGTCATAGTCTTGGTCTTGGTCTTGGTCTTGGTCTTGGTCTTGACTCAGTCTCAGTTCCTAATGTCTTGGTCTTGGTCTTGGTCTTGGTCTTGGTCTTGGTCTTGACTCAGTCTCAATCCCTAATTTCTTGTTCTTGGTCTCGGTCTTGGTCTTGGTCTTGGTCTTGGTCTTGGTCTTGGTCTTGGTCTTGGTCTTGGTCTTGACTCAGTCGCAATCCCTAATTTCTTGGTCTTGGTCTTGGTCTTGGTCTTGACTCAGTCGCAATCCCTAATGTCTTGGTCTTAGTCTTGGTCTTGGTCTTGACTCAGTCTCAATCCCTAATTTCTTGGTCTTGGTCTTGGTCTTGGTCTTGGTCTTGGTCTTGGTCTTGACTCAGTCGCAATCCCTAATGTCTTGGTCTTGGTCTTGGTCTTGGTCTTGGTCTTGGTCTTGGTCTTGGTCTTGGTCTTGACTCAGTCACAATCCCTAATGTCTTGGTCTTGGTCTTAATCTTAGTCATAGTCTTGGTCTTGGTCTTGGTCTTGGTCTTGGTCTTGGTCTTGGTCTTGGTCTTGACTCAGTCTCAGTCCCTAATATCTTGGTCTTGGTCTTGGTCTTGGTCTTGGTCTTGGTCTTGGTCTTGGTCTTGGTCTTGGTCTTGACTCAGTCTCAATCCCTAATTTCTTGGTCTTGGTCTTGGTCTTGACTCAGTCGCAATCCCTAATGTCGTGGTCTTGGTCTTGGTCTTGGTCTTGGTTTCAGTCTCAATCCCTAATTTCTTGGTCTTGGTCTTGGTCTTGGTCTTGGTCTTGGTCTTGGTCTTGACTCAGTCTCAGTCCCTAATGTCTTGGTCTTGGTCTTGGTCTTGGTCTTGGTCTTGGTCTTGGTCTTGACTCAGTCTCAATCCCTAATTTCTTGGTCTTGGTCTTGGTCTTGGTCTTGGTCTTGGTCTTGGTCTTGGTCTTGGTTTCAGTCTCAATCCCTAATTTATTGGTCTTGGTCTTGGTCTTGGTCTTGGTCTTGACTCAGTCTCAGTCCCTAATGTCTTGGTCTTGGTCTTAATCTTAGTCATAGTCTTGGTCTTGGTCTTGGTCTTGGTCTTGGTCTTGGTCTTGGTCTTGACTCAGTCTCAGTTCCTAATGTCTTGGTCTTGGTCTTGGTCTTGGTCTTGGTCTTGGTCTTGGTCTTGACTCAGTCTCAATCCCTAATTTCTTGTTCTTGGTCTCGGTCTTGGTCTTGGTCTTGGTCTTGGTCTTGGTCTTGGTCTTGGTCTTGACTCAGTCGCAATCCCTAATTTCTTGGTCTTGGTCTTGGTCTTGGTCTTGACTCAGTCGCAATCCCTAATGTCGTGGTCTTGGTCTTGGTCTTGGTCTTGGTCTTGGTTTCAGTCTCAATCCCTAATTTCTTGGTCTTGGTCTTGGTCTTGGTCTTGGTCTTGGTCTTGACTCAGTCTCAGTCCCTAATGTCTTGGTCTTGGTCTTGGTCTTGGTCTTGGTCTTGGTCTTGGTCTTGGTCTTGGTCTTGGTCTTGGTCTTGACTCAGTCTCAATCCCTAATTTCTTGGTCTTGGTCTTGGTCTTGGTCTTGGTCTTGGTCTTGGTCTTGGTCTTGGTTTCAGTCTCAATCCCTAATTTATTGGTCTTGGTCTTGGTCTTGGTCTTGGTCTTGACTCAGTCTCAGTCCCTAATGTCTTGGTCTTGGTCTTGGTCTTGGTCTTGGTCTTGGTCTTGGTCTTGGTCTTGGTCTTGGTCTTGACTCAGTCTCAGTTTCTAATGTCTTGGTCTTGGTCTTGGTCTTGGTCTTGGTCTTGGTCTTGACTCAGTCTCAATCCCTAATTTCTTGGTCTTGGTCTTGGTCTTGGTCTTGGTCTTGGTCTTGGTCTTGGTCTTGATCCTGGTCTTGGTCTTGGTCTTGGTCTTGGTCTTGGTCTTGGTCTTGACTCAGTCTCAGTTCCTAATGTCTTGGTCTTGGTCTTGGTCTTGGTCTTGGTCTTGGTCTTGGTCTTGGTCTTGACTCAGTCTCAATCCCTAATTTCTTGGTCTTGGTCTTGGTCTTGGTCTTGGTCTTGGTCTTGGTCTTGACTCAGTCGCAATCCCTAATGTCGTGGTCTTGGTCTTGGTCTTGGTTTCAGTCTCAATCCCTAATTTCTTGGTCTTGGTCTTGGTCTTGGTCTTGGTCTTGGTCTTGACTCAGTCGCAATTCCTAATTTCTTGGTCTTGGTCTTGGTCTTGGTCTTGGTCTTGATCCTGGTCTTGGTCTTGGTCTTGGTCTTGGTCTTGGTCTTGGTCTTGGTCTTGGTCTTGACTCAGTCTCAGTTCCTAATGTCTTGGTCTTGGTCTTGGTCTTGGTCTTGGTCTTGGTCTTGGTCTTGGTCTTGGTCTTGACTCAGTCTCAATCCCTAATTTCTTGGTCTTGGTCTTGGTCTTGGTCTTGGTCTTGGTCTTGGTCTTGACTCAGTCGCAATCCCTAATGTCTTGGTCTTGGTCTTGGTCTTGGTCTTGGTTTCAGTCTCAATCCCTAATTTCTTGGTCTTGGTCTTGGTCTTGGTCTTGGTCTTGGTCTTGGTCTTGACTCAGTCTCAGTCCCTAATGTCTTGGTCTTGGTCTTAATCTTAGTCATGGTCTTGGTCTTGGTCTTGGTCTTGGTCTTGGTCTTGGTCTTGGTCTTGGTCTTGACTCAGTCACAATCCCTAATGTCTTGGTCTTGGTCTTAATCTTAGTCATAGTCTTGGTCTTGGTCTTGGTCTTGGTCTTGGTCTTGGTCTTGGTCTTGACTCAGTCGCAATCCCTAATGTCTTGGTCTTGGTCTTAATCTTAGTCTTGGTCTTGGTCTTGGTCTTGGTCTTGGTCTTGGTCTTGGTCTTGGTCTCGGATCACTCTGGTCTTGGTCTTGGTCTTGGTCTTGACTCAGTCTCAATCCCTAATGTCTTGGTCTTGGTCTTGGTTTCAGTCTCAATCCCTAATTTCTTGGTCTTGGTCTTGGTCTTGGTCTTGACTCAGTCGCAATCCCTAATGTCTTGGTCTTGGTCTTGGTCTTGACTCAGTCTCAATCCCTAATGTCTTGGTCTTGGTCTTGGTCTTGACTCAGTCTCAATTCCTAATTTTTTGGTCTTGGTCTTGGTCTTGGTCTTGGTCTTGGTCTTGACTCAGTCGCAATCCCTAATGTCGTGGTCTTGGTCTTGGTCTTGGTTTCAGTCTCAATCCCTAATTTCTTGGTCTTGGTCTTGGTCTTGGTCTTGGTCTTGGTCTTGACTCAGTCGCAATTCCTAATGTTTTGGTTTGGTCTTGGTCTTGGTCTTGGTCTTGGTCTTGGTCTTGGTCTTGGTCTTGGTCTCGGTCTGGTCTCGGTCTCAGATCACTCTGGTCTTGGTCTTGGTCTTGGTCTTGGTCTTGGTCTTGGATCACTCTGGTCTTGGTCTTGGTCTTGGTCTTGGTCTTGGTCTTGGTCTTGGATCACTCTGGTCTTGGTCTTGGTCTTGGTCTTGGTCTTGGTCTTGGTCTTGGTCTTGGTCTGGTCTCGGTCTCAGATCACTCTGGTCTTGGTCTTGGTCTTGGTCTTGGTCTTGGTCTTGGTCTTGGATCACTCTGGTCTTGGTCTTGGTCTTGGTCTTGGTCTTGGTCTTGGTCTTGGTCTGGTCTCGGTCTCAGATCACTCTGGTCTTGGTCTTGGTCTTGGTCTTGGTCTTGGTCTTGGTCTGGTCTCGGTCTCAGATCACTCTGGTCTTGGTCTTGGTCTTGGTCTTGGTCTTGGTCTTGGTCTGGTCTCGGTCTCAGATCACTCTGGTCTTGGTCTTGGTCTTGGTGTTGGTCTTTGTCTTTGTCTTGGTCTTGGTCTTGGTCTTGGTCTTGGTCTTGGTCTTGGTCTCTGTTAGTGTGGTCTTGACTACAACACTAGAAGGTGCATATATGATTGGATGTAGGCCTACTTGGTTTAAGTTCATTGAATAAATTACTTTTTATGAAAAGTTCCTGCCTGTGTTTGCACCGACCCAGGCACCAATCTGTAGTTTGGTTTCCTTCAATAACTTTTCAAGGAGAAGTCTTTGAAACAGGGTTAACTTTTACCTGAGCGATGTCAAACTAAGACATGTGTTTGTTAATAATGAAATAGATAAGTAATTGATTGATTGATTTAACTATGAAATAATTGATGTAGACCAACCTGGGGGAGTAAACAGGACTCCCCGAATGTTCCCCTCTTTAACAGGGATCCTGCTGACCCCGTCTCCAATCAGAAGTCTCTCATTGGTCGCCTCTGCTAACATCCTGCCCTCTCCTTCTTCTTCATGCACAGAAAACCTCACCACATGGGGATTAAGAGAATTAGTTTTTTGAAACGTTTTGTGCAAAATATCTGGCTTCATGGACCACAGCAGACCCATGGGCTCCACCCCGATGTAGCTCCCGCTGAGTGAGGGGTCTTTATCCACGTCGATCTCTCCATTTCCATCAGCTCTATAGGTCCCCAAGGAGCTGAAGACCATCCCCCTGTCGTCAGTGGATCTGGCTCTCATGGTGACCACCTGTCTGGACTTCAGCCCGGCCACCTTCACCTGAATGGGATCATCAAACAAACATCTGGAGCTTGGCAGCAGCCTCAGTCTGACCTGAGAGGACATCTCTTCTAAGAAATAAAAAAAAAAGTCCAGTCACATTTTTCATGAATTAATCTAGTCAAGATTAAATGTCAGTCTGACATAATTTCATAAAGGAAAGAGAAAAGAGTTTCTGGAAAAAAAACCTTCTGGCGCTCACTAGAAAGGTTAAGATGCTCAAAATGAAGTTTTTCTTTGTCACATGTGCGTGAAACTAATAAAGATCTTTAACAGTTTATTCTGGTCTGTGAGTCAGAGGATACTTTATTTTATAGAACTGACATTTCCCTGGGAGGACTCTGCGGAGGAAGCATACCAATGGAAAAAGCTTAGATATGCATGTTTAGGGGCAGTGTGTCGTCAGTATGTTTTTTTTTCTTCCAACAATGGCAGTATTAGAACCCTTTTCACAGATAAAAAAAATTTAACTGTTTAGTTTTTAGGAGACTTTTTTATATTCATATGTCTTATTTTTATATTTTCTTTAATGGTTATTTATTACACATTGTAGTGCACATTAATTTAGTTTGAATTGATACAATAATATATTTTAGTATGAAAAATAATCTCAAGACAAATAGGAAAAAAAAGCCCTAATGTGGTTCTAGGAGCTTAAGTTTCTTTGAACAAAAAAAAGGTATAAAAAAAGATAAAACAGAAAAAAGTGTGATTTGTTGTTATAGTGACTTCAGAGCACTGTCTGTTTAAACTATTTAAATGCCTTTTCAGGACATGATCATGTAGACCTTAAAGCACACTTTGACACATTTCAGCTTCAAGCCTTTATGAGGAAGTCAAACAGAAATGTTGCACTTGGTACTGTAGTTGTAGCCTTAAAATATACTCCAGCAGATGGCATTTCAGCCAGTGTATGTACAAATGTATATCAGACAACATGTGCAGACTCAGGTGGGTTGCTTTGAAGAAAACAGTGAGAGTTGCCCTGTTTTTTATTTTTTTAAATCTGTAGGAAGAACAAAATCTTTCACCAGGTGGTGTTGGAAGACCATAAAACACATTTTTGCTCCACTAGAAAGAATTACAGTCTACACAACTGAATGTACAATTAGAGCAGAAATTAGCTTAGCATATATGACCAGACCGTGAGCCATCATTATTAATTGGGTTATTGTTCTCTGACTGCTGAGAGGAGTTTTGAAACTTTGTCTAAAGAACAAATCTATGAAATCTAACCTGCAGTTTTTTTTTCTTTCATGGAGAAAAAAACTCTGTTTTGCCATCTTCATGGCTGATTTCCCTGTGGAAACATTATAATGAGCAACTGAGGATAAAAAAAAGTCAATGACTTGAAAGTGAGATGGGGCTGTTTTAAGTCATCAAAGCAATCGTCAAAGTTTTCTCTGTGCTATTAGAGATGAGCTTAAAAAAGGATCTAAACAGCATGTTAGAGATGCAATCAAATAAAAAGTACTTTTCCCCTTTGTGTGTGCATCCCCGCAGGTAATCAGGTAAGAGTATAAGCAGCTTTAATGGGAGGAAACTAATGTCCAGGTAATGGAAATGTTTTACCCAAAGCAAACTATCCTGCACGATTAAGACAATTTATAGCACTGAGTATTTCAGAGTAAATGGAATTAATGTTGTTCTGATGAATATTCATGATGCACCTGATGATGGTGATTTTGCTGTGGGCGAGCTGCTGAGTGTCCATTGTAAAGGAAGTTAAGACATTTTCTTCTTTAATAATGAAGTTACAAGTGATTCAGCATGAACAGACCAACGAGGACGACAATATGAAGACCAGTCAAAACTTATGAGCATTAAGAAAGCTGCTGCCAAAGATCTAACAAGACTCAAGGGAAGCCAAGACATTATCCGATATCAAACATCTACACTGGCTTCCTTTTTTGTGTAGATGTAGAGTTCAGGGTACTATTAATAAATAATTATATTTTAATTAGCATAAGGGCATTATTGGGATGAGGGGTTTCTTCACTGAGCGCTTATCTTGAGTTTATTTCAAATTGAGATATCTCTGTTTTGTTATGTATTTAACTAAAAGTTCTGCCGTATGTAACCAGTGGGTGGCAGTAGAGGTCTACTGCAGGTTTGTGAAGAGACACTAAATTATTACTTTTTTTTTTTAGACCTTAATGGATCATTACTGCAGGAGAGGGCTGCAGCCTTCCATCAAAGTGAGGCTTCAGATAAAATATGACAGGAGTGCCAATGAAATACACAGCAGCACAAATAGGAAAGGAATCAAACTGAAAAAAGGGATTATGGATTAAAAAAATGTACCTCGTTTGAATTATCATCATGTCCAAAATGATTCCTTTTAGTGCAGTTTAATTTCTTGTGTTAGAGAAATGTGCTCTAAAATTTGTTGTTAAGTGTTTGTGAGTACACATCAGCATTGTTGATATTACCACCAGGGGGAGCCAAAGTCATGACTTATTAATTGTTTGACAGTATTGGTCTAAACAAACACAACAGGACAAGGTCAGTAAAGGGAAAAGATGTACTGCTACAGAGGGCGTCACCAAAAATATTATCCTGCATTCTCTGAATAGTCAAAGGTATCCCTCACTGTGAATCATTGCAGTTAAAAATGTAGAGATAAAGTCACTTTCTACAGCTTGTTGATAACCATATCGTTGACACCTGCTCCCCGCTGCAGCATTTTCTAAAACCAAAAAGGGAATTGTCACTCGGGGCACTCAAAGAGGGTCTAAGTATATATTTTTTTTAATTACATTTGAAAAGTCAACAGTTGTAGTTTTATCTTAACAATTCATGAGTCAACAATCAACACAAAAACTAGTTAAACTCTCCTCATAGGAGCTTTGAATTAGAGTGATTTCCAAGTCCTTTAGCCTGATTAAAAATACAAGAAGATTATGATATATTGCTGCAGCGATGGTGAGTTGCTTCCAGAGGACAACATGGTTCTCAAAGAAGACATTACTTGTTCCTGAGCAGTCATTGTTTAAGAATACAAGTCAAACAGCGTCCGCACACAATTGGTCTGTTGTGTGTTAGGGCTCACATTTGCAAAGAGATGGCTCTTTGGTTAAAAGTTGACTCTTTTCTCCTACTTTTAGATTAGACATTCTATTCAGCACTACTTAACAGACTTTCCTCCTACGTCATGTAGAAACCTGGGTTGGTATCAGTGTGTCCTTTGCCAATCATTTAGCCGTTATACATCACTACTCTAGTATTCATTTACAGCAATCTAATCAGGATTTGTTCCTGGGTCATTTCCATCATCTGTCTCCATAACTTGACTTCAGCCTGCGGAGCATCACATCTCAGGTGAGTCCTGAAGAACTCCTGGATCTTCTTCCCCAGGTGGACTTCAGCTGCTGCATGGGACCTGGGCTCACCCATCAACAGTACTGGCATGCCCACAAAGCCATGAAAACTGGAGGGACTGTAGGGCCCATAAGGCAACTCCAGGTAATTCCCTGCTCTGGAGTAAAACCAACGCTCAGAGTTGTCTATCCCAACCATCATGTCCATGTAAGTCTTACTGTCCCAGTTTAAGTCGTCCCCAGCAGCCACAAACAGAAAACGCCCCTTTGCTCTTTCAAGCAGATACTTTTATTTTTTTTAAAAGAACTGACGGTTCCCTGGAGGAACTCTGTGGAGGAAGCACACCAAATGAAAAAGCTTAGATATGCAGGCTTAGGGGCAGAAGCTGATCAGCGAGGATGGAAAGGTAGAAGTGGGATGTAGAGGAAGTGGGGGTCATTGCACAATCGGCTGTTTTATTACAGCGAGAACTGGGTATCCCTGGGCTGGGTTTGCAAAAGACAGTAAGGCAGATGTCAGATGAAGCACCTAAAGCCAGTCGGGGGCCAAAACAAAAATAGGAGAAAACCATCCATCCCCTTCTTCCCTTTCTCAATGAGAATGAGGGAGTAGGGGGAGGTAGAGCGACAGCCCGATCCAGCGAGGGTGAATCAACAATAAACACAAAATAAGTAAAGGCTAATCCATACAAGACTACATGAGACAATATGCTGAGTAGTGTAAAATAACATGTACAATGATGAGGTTGATTTTAGTCCTTTAAGTCTTTTTTTCATGAAAAAAAAAAAGCCTTAAAATGAAAAACAGAGATATACAAATGTAACATCTTTAAATTGTTGTATTTAAACTTCACCATTCCAACTCAGAAACCAATACATAACATTGTCTTATTTACGTTGTCACGTCAGCATCACTGTCGTAATTATATCCTTTGCATGTTTACTCCATTTATATATCTTTTGTTCACCATTTTCTTTATTAAAATTCACACATAAAATTTCAGTACTTTGTCTGTTTTTCTGTTTTTAAACTGCTTGAGAATTTGCTCCGATTATATGAGATAGATTTATAGATTAATTAATTACTACAACTAAGGTTAATTATCTTATGCTTATACTCAAAGCTGGTGCCCCAAATTAGAATACGCTACAGTAGTTCAAAATAAGATGTACAATGACGTGACTAAAAGGATTAAAATCAACCACTACAAAAAACGTTAACTGTTTTAATGGTGAGGTTGTGGAAGACATGTATTTTCTTAAGAATCTTAAGATGAAGAAAGCTGACACTTTACAGTCGATCTCTCAGTTATTAAATCCAAAGTTATATTTTATGTCTGTTTTTCTATGCCACGTTTGGTTTCGCTCTTAATGTCTGTTTTTGGATTCGTTGTGGTGTTTTGTAGTGTTTGATTTTAGTCCTTTTAGTCATGTCATTGTACATGTTACTGTTATACACAATTTGAAATGTTTAATGTTGTTTTTCTTGAAAAAAAGCCTTAAAATTAACCACAGAAATATAAAAAATTAACATCTTTAAATTGTTGTATTTAAAATTAAAGATAAGGCTTTCAGTTTGTCAAAGAAACACTTGATTTATGAAAAGTTTTTCAACCCCATAAGAGGAAAGTTGAACGTCTTTTCTTTTCCACTTTCTGTCAAGAAGTTCTAAAAATCAGAAATCTTACTCACCTCCAGTTCCAGTATCCACTTTGTTTTGATAGTCTTGAAGTTGTCTTATTTATACTGTGCCATCCTGCAGTCAGCTTTCCTCTCACACAGTACTGATGGCGGACTTTAAACCCTTAAATAATCATTAACCAATAGAAAGCTTGTATTGGGAGATAGGTAAGGCAGGAAGAAACAGGGCATTTATTAGAAATACAAAGTCATTTTTAGTCACTTTAGGCTTCATATAAATCCAAAATTAGGAATGCATGTCCACAGGTTCTGTTTGTGCGTGTGTGTGATTATGTGTGTGAGAAGCATGTCTCTCACTAACAGAGTGTAAAACCAGAATTTCCCTCAGGGATTAATAAAGTATGTAAAATACATTAAAAAATAAAATAAAATTGTTGACTTTGTAGGAGTTGATAGACCTCCCAGGTAAAACAGTACTAATGGATTTTATTACTAAAAAAAAAAAAAAAAAAAGCTTTCTCTCTCATCTGATGCAAGCCGTTCCTTGTCGGATGTTTATCAGTTATGCAACAAATACAGACCATAGACTATAACCTTGATTTTGGAACGCTTAGTCTTTTGTCAGGCCAAAACATGAGGCTGAATGTTTGTTATTTAATACATTTCTTCCCCCAAGCAGGTTATTACGTCCGCTGCTACTGCAGCTAGCTGGAATAGCCAGAACTTCAACGACCCAGCTTTGGTTATGTGAGATGGTGCTCTATCGTTCAGCATGAAGTGAGTCGGTGTCCAAAAATGTTGTTTTAAGTCCTTCATCTTTATTGCATGAATATTCACCGCCTGAATTAGCCAACCAACAAAACCTCAGCAGAGAACAGGAAGTAGTGTAGCCACACAAAGAAAGTAGGTCCATCACATTTACGTGTTTTTACAATTTAATGTCTGATATAATAACTGTAGACAAGTCCATCCTAAACAGCAGTTCAAAAAGTTTTATGTTGACTGATTATCACCTAACCGATCACCATTTATAAATTTATTCTCTGACCCGGCACAACCTGTCGGGTTCAAACGGGCCCGTACGGTCCACGATGGTCTCAGGTAGTGTCAACAGGCAAGTCTGTAAGATTTCAGGGCCGC
Source organism: Labrus bergylta (assembly GCF_963930695.1). Taxonomy (NCBI): domain Eukaryota; kingdom Metazoa; phylum Chordata; class Actinopteri; order Labriformes; family Labridae; genus Labrus; species Labrus bergylta. The sequence continues at coordinate 9,780,810 of NC_089198.1, read as the reverse complement.
CTGTCCTGAACATTTCAGGAATGCATGTGTAAAAAAAAAAAGATACAGGCTGATTGTCTTTATCAGTCCTGCTCCAAGGCTTCAGTTTGATGTGAGAGAGTGAAAAACTCATTCAGTTCAATAAAACATAAAAGCTGAATTTCATCCCTAAGCAACAAATGAAAAGTGCATTCACTGAATAGACATGAGCAGGAGAAAAGAGATGGTTTATAAAGTCCCCTATGTGGTGGCTGCTGTGTGTGTGTATACTATTTACTTTATATGCTTTTATCATGACCACTCATAAAGAAGACTGTTCTTCTGTTTGTGCACCCTTCAGTTTTTATATGTGTGCTCTTTTATTCCTATTCCAAGACCCCAGCAGAGTTATAGATGATCTTGCAGGGAGTGTTGTTAGTGTGTGTGTGTGTGTGTGTGTGTGTGTGTGTGTGTGTGTGTGTGTGTGTGTGTGTGTGTGTGTGTGTGTGTGATAGTAGATGCCTGCTGAGGCTCGTCCCAGTGATTTGTTTGTCCTGCCGAATGAGTTTTCTGCCTGTCATTAAAGCAGCCACGCAGGGAGAAACAGTCTGTCACAGGCCCCTCTGTGGCTGCTCCGAGTTCAGCTTTGTCTGCCTCCTGATTCCCTTCCTGCTGCAGACACCAGCTCTGCATTTAACTAGAGGTGTCTAATCGATGTCTTTATGCAAAAGCGGCTCACTCAAGTGGACGAGTAAGGCAAAGATCTTAAATAAATCTCCAGGAAAGCAACCCACCAAATAGTGCAGGGGATAGCACAAAAACAAAACAATAAATTATCCTTTTATGCCTCACAAGCACACAGGCTCAGAGAAAGGCTTTATAGTCTGTGGCTCCTTTATTACTTCCACAAACAAAATGTGTTTCTCAGCAGGATTATGAGTGTAATGTAAATGTGGATGTGGGAAGGTTTTATATATTCAATAAATCCTTTTATAACAATGCCGGTAATTTTACGACCATATAACCTTCAGTTTGAGAGGTACATAGCTAAAGCTGCATTCAAACCTTAACATGTTTCAGTGCTGAGAGGGACGTTTGGGAGTCTGCAGAAAAATGTAAATCACTGCATTGTGTGTGCAGAAATGTATTGTATGTACTCAAGCTATTTTCAGGCTTTATCAAAAACCCTTTTTCACACATACGGAAATCTCCTGAAAAACTCCTGAGCTGTATGTGTGAACGCAACAGCCAAATTATTTCTGAACGCGGCCGAATATACTCCGGAAATTTCAATTTGAGCCAATAGAAACAGAATGACGTTTAAATAGTGACCGGCTAAAGTGTCTGCACGTGACCACTACGATCTCTGTGCATGTAATTAAACGTCTGCATTCTGTTTTCTGTTGGTCAGTATGTTGTTCTCCTCTCTCTTTTGTGGATGTTGTCATTCCATTGGATTACACATAGCATTGATATAAAGGCAAATATTCTAATTATAACGTCGTGTAGCGGACTCTGTTGCTACGGCCGCTACTTCCGTGTTGTTTATTTACGTCACATCTTACGTCTGGAAATCCCCCGCGCCACCCCCCCCCCCCTCCACTTTGACAGGGAAAGTCCCCTGCTGTGAGGAGCATATGTGAACGACTAGGTCAGGAGAATCTCCGGAGAATTCCTCCTGTAAATATCTAGATATTATCCGGAGTGCACAGTTCAATCATACTAAAACATTAGAAACATTTAAGTAAATGAATCACTGTATTATCATGGAAGGAGATGTCGCCTACAGTCTACACAACGCCTTTAATTACCAATGGATATAGCTGGGTTATCAGAGGAAACTCGTTCTCCTAAAATACTGCATATTAATCTCATTATAGTATACGACAGGGGTGCAAACTTGTCACCGGTCGGCACGAGGTGAGCGGCTGGGCACTCAGACCCTCCACGCCTGCGGACCATTCTCCCACCGACCGCGATTTTGCAATATCGCCGCGCCGACCATAAGAAGCATGAAACCTGATTCAATGAGTCACAATGTGCAGCACATGGCTAATTTACATAAGGTTATTTCTCCGTGATAACACTGTGGAAAGATTCAAAGTCTGGCGAGCAAGCCAGCCTTTCTTTTAAACATACTGTCTGATCATGTTTACCGTTTGGTAGCCAAAGATGTAGAGAGAAATGTGTGCTAGCTTGAAGGTAACTTCATACAGCTTTCTGGTTCATTATTATCTCAGTCAACATTAAAGTGACAGCTGGTCAACATGTGATAAGTTAGGCCAGAGGGAATATAAACTTAATGAGAATCAGCAGGAGCAAAACATCATGTTAATATATTGATAATGTTTCATATTCTATGATAGAAGATTTGTGAAGATATTGTCATACTTGATGACTGTGTTATGATGTTCTCTCAGACTCTGCTCTGAGAGCTACTTGCACAGTGACTGTCCTTCACATCACCCCTTAGTAGAACATGGTAAGCCCTGTTCTGCAAATTCATCCCATTTATAAAAAGGGACTGAAGGTTGGGAGCGTGTGTTTTTCATGTTTCACTGAAGCTTTATCAAAAAGTTAGAACAGAACATATAGACAAACAATTGTGTTTTTCTCATTGTTTACACTGCTTCTTTTGTCTGAATGCTAAAATCGTCTGTAAATTCACATTTTAAAGCTGATCTTTAAAAAAAAGAAACTCTTCCTGGGGGAGCATGCCCCCAGAGCCCCCTAGGTGGTTTGGATGTCACCTTTTTCATCCCTGATCAGTTTGCACCCCTGATATGAACTCATAAAAAACCAAACACAGTAACGGGATGATTTGTGCAAACTAGTTGCCAAAGGTCCAATTTTATACAGCTGCTTTAAGTTTAAGTCGCGTTGAGTCGCATGAGTTTAAAAGCTTACAATTCATGAGCTGATTCTTGGGGGGACAAAAATCTGAATTAAAATATTGGGAGTCAAAACACACAAAAAGGGGCTCCGGTGACCTATAGTGGTTACAGCGTGCGTTCCTCCATGTACGGAGGCTGCTGTCCTTGACGCGGCTGGCCTGGGTTCAACCTGTGGATCCTTTCCTGCAGGTCATTTCCCACTCTCTCCATCCCCTGGTTCTGACTCTATCCACTGTCCTGTCTCTACAATAAAGGGGTAAAAAATGTCCAAGTAAAATAAAAATAAAAACAAAAAGAATCTCTGGTGGAGTGTGGAGCCAGATGCAACAAAATAAGTTGCCACACAAACAGTGTTCAAATTCTGCATCTAATATCAAACACTTCAACTGACAGGGTACGGATAAACGACAAACTTGTTGGTGGTGAGGAGGATAGCATCGAATAAGATGTACCACTGTAACAACATGCCATGAAGATACTTTTTTTTTATTTTTTAGAAAAGTAGCCATCTAGAAGTTACCCAACATTTAGGAGCAGAAGTTTATTTTGCTCTGCGTTAACAACTCCCTACTAAACATGATTAAAAAGCCATTAGAGAGTCAGTAACTTCTATAGTAAAAGTCCTTAAAGAAGTCATTAGTAAATAGCCATGGACGTCTTTGGCAAGAGAAAAACCTTTAGTCAAAGCTGCAGCCTTTAAAGCAAACCACTGTCACTCTTTAGCAGAAGTCATTAACAGAGTGAATAGAATAAACAGCATTCAGCTTTCCTGCTGTGACGCCTCAGCTCATTAAACTCCTCTCTTCTCCTCCCTCACTTTCAAACATTGTCTTTCTCCTCAGACATCCTCAACTTTTCCTCGACAGGAAACCCTTTGCCAGAGGCGCTGCTTGTCGACAAGCGAGGCAGGCAGCGGCTTGAGGCTCCCAGGCCAATAGGGCTAACGAATAAACCATGGCAGTGGTTTAAAATGTGCAAATTTCGCAATGACTGTAGGAAACGTCCCAAAGAGCGCAAGATGTGAGAGTTCTCATGTTGTTGTCCTGCAGTATCACAATTTAAAGTTTGTAAAAATTAAGTTTGTAAATTAAAGTCACCTTTGGCTTCAGACTATTTATAACATAATGGCGATGAATGCTTGTTAGAGAAGGGGCCCCCTGTGAGTTTTTGCTCCAACACTCTAATATCGCCCCTGCCCTTTGCATCCAACCATCTCCCCCTCTTTCCTTTTGTGACAGGCTCCAATTTTATGATTCATCTCCAGCAAAATGGTAATGTCTTGGCTGTGCTCCATCTCTTCTTCCACATCCCGCAGCCATCACGCAGCAGGCCTGTACTGTGCAGCAGCTGGGTGTCACATGATAATCCCTCCTCTCAGTGTTTGCTATCACAGTGTGTCTCACAGCCAGAGGGAAAAAAGTTGTTTTCTTTTTAGGTAAAAGGTTGAGCTGAATAAGTGTTGGCAGACTCCCTCCGACTTGTAAATGGAGAGAAGGTCAGGAGAGATGTGAGTGTCAGTTTCCTGCCTTGTACCTGGGAGGAAGAAGTCAGAGTTAAAATCCTGAATGTTCATATTTTAAACTTTTGAAGGGAAGAATAAAAACGTGTCTTTGAAATTGAAGATTAAGTGCATGAGAGCGCTACGATCTCCGTGCATGTAATTAAACTGCTGCACTATGTTTGCCACTATTTTGCTCTCTGCTCTCTCGATATTTGGATTCTGTTGGGCTACACATTGATATAAAGGCAAATATTCTCATTAAGTTTGTTTTCTACATCACACCTGCTCTTAGGAGACCCCCAGCCACCCCTCCCGTCTGACAGGGAAAGTCTCCCACTGTGAGGAGCACATGTTAACAGCCAGGTCAGGAGAATATCAGGAGCAGTCCCCCTGAAACTATCTACATCTTTTCAGGAGTTCATATGTGAAACAGCTGAAATGCTTTTGAATGAGCATTACTTCCTAGTCTCTTACCCTTGCTCATAACCATAGGAGACCCTGTATATTACAGTATATCAGCATTTTCCAGTTTCCAGTGCTGCTGTTCTGGGGTCTGCTTTGAATCCTTCCTGTTGGCTGACATCACTTCAACCCAGACTTCTCAAAATCTGAAGAAGACAAAGTCCTGCAGCAGGTCAAACACAGTGTGGGAGTGGATTTCAGCTTCTCCAGTGTGTCCTTAAGACTTTGTCAAACCCTTCTCAGCGTGCAGCCGTGTTTGTCTTCTGACCTTTCTGTCCAGCCTCGGGCTAAATCTTCTGTCCGGTCCTCTCTGGCGTCATCAGTGTCAGTGAATCTAGTCCCCGATGTCATCATCACAAACATGACTGCTAATGAGAAACATTAGCAAGCGGCCCACCGAGGGAAACAAATTAACTGCCAATGGTGCAGAACAACCTTGGAACTTTATCCAAGACTTTTGATTATTCGAGGTTTATAAATCCCACTTTCTAAGAATTCATGATTTTTTTTTAATAAAGTCTTTTGTTTTAAATTCAGGTCAGTGTTTTTGCATGAATGTTCCTGCTGCTCCTATTGGAAAAAAATCTTTCTTTGTAATCTACAGTAGGTGTGAAAAATTGAACCTAAAACCCTTTTCACACATACAGAAATCTCCTGAAAAACTCAGAAGATTTGTCTACCCGGAGGTTCTTCAGGCTATGTGTGAACGCAAACAGCCACATTTTTCGCGCGGTCTTTACCCGGAGTTTCTCCTGCCAGACCCTTAGTATTTTTTCCGCAGAAAGTCAGAGTGAGATGATGTCTGAACGTGGCAGCATATACTCCGGAGATTTCAATTTGAGCCAATGGAAAGAGAATGACGTTTATATAGTGATAAACGATCTCTGTGCACGTAATTAAACGTCTGCATTCTGTTTTCTGTTTGTCAGTATGTTGTTCTCCTCTCTTTTGTGGATGTTGTCATTCCATTAGATTACACATAGCTTTGATATGAAGGCAAATATTCTCAATATAACGTCGTGTAGCGGACTCTGTTGCTTCGGCCGCTACTTCCGCGTTGTTTATTTACGTCACGTCTTACCTCGGGAAAGCCCCTCGCAGCCCCTCTCCCCTCTGACAGGGAAAGTCCCCCGCTGTGAGGAGCACATGTGAACGACTAGGTCGGGAGAATGTAATTATCTCGATATTATCCGGAGTGCATATGTGAAAACGGCTTAACACAGTTAATAACATAGAAAACAGCCAAACATGGGTAGCTTTTTTTTATTGTTTTATTTTTCATAGTTTTTTTTGGTTATGTATTACTAATATACTTTCTTGTAATTTTGAAATTAGCTGCCTCAATGATCATGTCTCCCTTTCCAACTTTATTATGTCAGGGAAATTGATTTTGACTGTTTATCTAACCTGTACTCTTGTTGTTTTGTTTGGTATCTTGGTATTATTGTCAATACAAAGTTTTTTTGTTTGTTTGGATGGTCGGCTTTATATAAGTGGTTTATATGTCACATGGGTGTTACACATTTGGAAAAAAATTAAGTATATAAAGATTTAAGTTGGTTTGAAAATTAATGTGTGCAGCCTGAAGCGTAGACAAAACTCATGTTGCTTCCTGAAGCAGCAAAAGAAATTAATGCAGTGATAACCGTCAGGAACAAGGTTAGGTTATCCTTTTCTATAGAGGCCTCCTGTCAGACTTCAAAAGTGAGAATTAGTCAAATGAAATTGTAAGTAAAGGCCAGACATGTGCTTCTTTGTTTTTTGCTTGGAGGTAAATGAAATGTTGGCCAACCTTATATCTGTTTATTATTAAGCTAGAAGCAACAAATGGTCATCTGAACATGATGACTGGACGTGCGTCTGTCCAAAGGTAACCTGCATGCCACCACCTCTTAGCTCATAAAGCATCTTATTTTGTTTGTTTTATCAGTGGAAAGAACAGAGTGTAATACCAAAGTGTAATTTAAGAGACGGTTCTGTGCTGGATTTCTTGGCTCAGTCCAACAAAGTTTATCAAGTTATAGAGTGACATCGATTGGTACATAGTGTTCTTTAGAAATCACAATCTGCCTGTTTTTATACCCCAGTATGTGTGAGTAAGTGTGTTTACACATGAGACCAACACAAAACATCCCAAGAGGTGTTTAACAACCAGTACCAGTGGTCAATCTGCTGCTCCCTCTTCTTGGAATCGGTTGCAAGATACTTTAAATCTTCGGGAGCTGGTTTCCTCGAATGTTTTTAAAGGTCGTCTTAATGATCTGGAGGCAGAAACATCTGACTGTAGATGTTTTAACTAACTCTTATTGCCCTTTTTGAACGCCTTGTTGCTGATGACTTATGACAGATTTTGATGAATGGTTAATTTTGTGATTCCTTTATTTATGTTCATTGTTGTGAAGTGTTTTATGTCTGAAACCCTGTAATTGTGCTGCTGCCTGTCTTGGCCAGGACGCTCTTGTAAAATATATTTTTTAATCTCAACGAGACTTTTTCCTGGTTAAATAAAATAAATTGGAGAGTTGAAATTTCAGGGTTAGACATTTCAGAGTTCATTTCAACTCCCAAAGTGTTGTTTTAACTCATTCTGAGTGAAATGGTGTCAAGTGTTTCACAGTGTTGATGCGTTAGTGTTAGTCCCACTCTTCATAAAGTTAATTAATCTAAGCTCCGCCTCCGCCCATGTTTCCCGCAGGGTACAGGGTTTATTCCAAAACACATTCAGTTTTGTTTTATCTTTTCCAGTAATTGAGAGATTTTGTCTGCCACCTGATGCAAAAGTTATGTACAAGGATGCAACAGGTACAGAAGTTGACGCAGAAATATTCAGCGATATCGTTGGACAAGGCAGTCTGGTGCTGACCGTTTTCTGTGATGACGGTAAGATATACAGTCAGGTAGAATCAAGCACTCAATTATTATTACAATTATTTACATTTTGTTCTCTGACGTTTCCTCTGCTTCTGAGATGTCTGACTTGATCTTCAGCTCAAGCACGTCTACTATAATCGTTGATGAAGTCCCCAGCAAGAGACAAAGAATTGAGAATATTGGCAATGCAGCGTCTTCTAAACAGGTTGAAGCAGAATTTGACTTTCAAGAGTTTTTCTGTACTTTAAAAATGTTTTCATGTCAAGGCTATAGAGAAGAAGCTGGTTATTATCACCTTGATTTAAATTCTCTTTTCATATTTTTAGTTTTCGCCCTTTTTTTTTATTAGATGATTGAAGCTGTTCTTAGAAGCAAGTCTAGTGGTGAAGAAGTACTACAGGAGTACCAATCAACAGATACGCTTACAGATGCCACAAGAAGACAAATGGATAACATACTGGTTGATCGATAATCACGGGTATGTGTAATGCACATTGTTTGTATTTGTGCCAGTTATCAGTTTGGTCATTGCATACATTTAGATAACTAAATTAATATCTCTTTGCAGGCGCCTGCCTTCCAAGGCAACCAGAGAAGAGTATGCTCTTGGGATAGTGATGCTGTTCCCTTCCTTGAAGGATCCATATGCCAAGAAAGTCGAGGTAATATTCTTTATTATTGTTTGCTCAACACATTCCTATATGTTGTGACACAAAGCTGTGTTAATTGGTGTTTTATTTTGTTTTTTTCTTTGAGTTTTTTTCTTTGAGATTGAAATGTAACACTTCTATGATGCCGCAAGCAGCACAGGATACATTTCTTGGCGTCTCAAAACAGTCCAAAGAAAGACTCGACGTGCATCTGAACGACCAAATGACGCTATCGACCTTTCTTCTGGAGGCCCGAATGTCCAAAGGGGTGTTTCTGTCGACATGCAGCTTGATGGGGATGCTTACCAGGAGGCCATATCTTTGCTCAACCATACTACAGACAACTCCCTGATTTTCCAAAAGATGAGTGAGACTTTCCAGTTCCGTCAGAAGCTTGTCAATAACCCAGGCAGAAGTGTTGATGTCCTCTCAACCTTCAAAAGATTCCTGGACACAAAGGGATTGGTACATAAGGAATAAAATGTTTCAAAATGCTTAGAATTTGAAAGCGTCTCCTGTAGCTGGATTATTTTTTTAAAGGTGGACCAAGACTTCACGCTCTTATTTGATGACGACATATCCTCCAGGCTGCTTCAGAAATGGGATGTGTTCTTCAAGCCAAACATCATAAAAGAAGCCAAAACGGCTCACTTCAACACCAGAGTTGAGAAGCTTGCTGCAATCATCTGAAAGTCCTCTGGGAAGAGATTCTGATGAGGCAACAAGGGAGTTGTAATTGTTTTGCCTGTTTTAAATTATTTGCTTTATTTTCAGTAACGGTGACTTTATTCATTTGTTATTGACTATATGATTAAAATTTGGAATCAAGAGAATGTGTTTGTGCTGGATTTGTTTATTCCTTTTTATCTCTAAAGTTAATCTGCTTTTTGGGATATTTATTAACAATAGATGGAAGAGTGTTGTTTTAATTCAAACTCAAATGATTAAATGTATGGAGTTTTCAGTTAACTCATATGACTTTTTAATCCTTAGCCTACGACCAAGAAATGGCATCCCTGTTGTTGCTGATACATCTCCTCCCACCCCCACCAGGCGGACCGAAGGCTCCTAAAATCAGTGCTTGTGATGCAATTCAGAAACTTGTCGTCTTTCATTAGGTCATTATTGCAAGTTTATTATAATATTTCTTTCAGGATCAGGATTGTTAAAAGTGAATGAAACAAAAACAGGTGTTACCATTGTACATTAGCCAGTCAGAAAATGTTTGAACAGTCACTTCTACGATATGGTTTTCACTTTGGGAGTGGGTGCACATTATTCTTGTCTATATATTTTTTTTTTCACAGTCATGCTGCAGTCTGGATGAGCATCTCCACAACCAACAAAGTTGACATCCATACCTCCTCGCTGTTGGACGTCACAAGAACAACATTGACACCTTCTACATCGTAATGGATCAGAATCTCATCCCATGCCAGGCAAACCGCTCCCTCAGGGCATTTGATGAACTGTTCAAAGCTTGTTTTGTGTTTAACTTGTCGTATGATGCAGCATTGGTCAACTTTTACACATTCTTGCAGACAACAGTATATAACATTGATGTGGGGAAAATGAAGGAGTCACCCAGGGTGAGAGAGTTGAGAGCCAGACTGCTTAACCAGCTCTTACTGGTCTCATTCTGTGAGTAAGAGGCTAAAACAATGTAACAGTATGCGGACAGTCAGCTGCTGATTTTATATTTAAGGGTTGAACATGGTTACTATCCTGGACCTAAGTTCAAACTGTTTTGTTCTCAGACAAACTGCAGGCATCAGTTCCTTACCTATTCAGGCTTTCGAAAGCACCTTAATCATAGCAATGTTCAGCAAATTGCTCAAACTGCTGCATGTTCCTCCAGCAAGTTCATTTCAGGTGCAATGTAGGGACCAATTTAATCCCCTTAATCAATGTAGCCCATCCAGCATTTCTTCTGAGAGCAGTGATTCAGACTTCACAAAGATCAAACCAAAGAAATGTGTACGACCATTGTGGCCAAATTGCAGCAGAGTGGGATTTCAAACAGTTTGGTATCCTCAATTGTAGGAGATTTGGAGGAGCTAACAAGCGAGCTTCGCTCACAAGCAAAACATTGTGTTACTTAGGCTTTACCAAAAACTGTCCCCAGTATATCTGTGATAAATGAATGTTTTGAGACATTCAAAAACCCATTCACAAATCTGAATACAGAATGGAAACGAAATAAATAGTTTAACCTAAAATGGGGAGTTGTTGAGCCAAGAGAAATAACGCTTGGAGTGAGATATGATAACAGTCGGAATCAGAAATGTGGGACTTATGATCAGGTACCTGTGAGGGCTACTTTTATCGATGTGCCAATTTTAGAAACATTGAAATTCATGTGCAAAAATCCAGAAATTTGTGCTTTACTACAGCAAGAGGGGAAATCTGAGCCCGACACTTACAATTACTTTTTTGATGGAAGTTATTTTAAGACCCACCCTTTGTTCACAGCTGACAGACATGCATTACAAATCCAAATCTACTACGGTGATTTCGAGACAGCCAATCCGCTTGGTTCGAAGCGAGGAATTCACAAAATTGGCTGTCTTTATTTTGTTGTGAGAAACTTGCCTCCTAAATTTAACTCAGTTTTGATGACTATTCATTTGGTGGCACTTTTTACACACACAGGACCTGCAAATGTATGGGTTTGATGTGATACTTGAACCGTTGATAAATGATGTGAAAAAACTGGAGAGCCAAGGGATAAGTCTAGGGATGCATGCAATTCTTGGTTTTAATGAGTCATTCAGTAGCCGTCATTTTTGTCGCCTTTGTTGGATTGATAAAAGTGATTGTCAAACATTTTTCAGTGAGGATGATCCTAAGGTTATTATTCGAGGAAAAGATGTGTTTCAAATGCATTGCCAGGCTCTCCAAGAAAACCCAGAACTGAAGTCATTGTATGGGTTGAAAAATAAATCTACACTGAATTCATTAAAGTACTTTCATGTTTGTAATAACTATTCATTTGATGCCACGCATGATCTTCTTGAGGGTGTGACTCAGTACGAGATCAAACTGCTGTTTGGATATCTCAAAACAACACATCTCAGAACAGGACTTGCTTTCCAGGATTTATGGTTTTGATTATGGATTTTTAGAAAGAAAAAACCGTCCCACAAAGATCATCTTGGATAGCGCTGGCAATGGTTTGACTTCTATTCAGACATTTTGTCTTGTGAAATCATTTTATGATCCATTACCCATCTACCATACGGAAAATTGGCCCCTTACTGTTTATGTGGTCAATGAGGTTCGAAGCCAAGCACAAAGTTTTTAAAGATTATTTTTAAAATTTCAAAAACATAACCAAATCACTTGCTAAAAAGCAACAGATGGCCATTGCTTATCACTGGGAAACATTCACCCAGAAACAACAGGAATATGGGCCAATGAAACCTTTTTCCCTCACAGATGAAAATGTGGTCAATAATGACATGCTTGAAATGACTCGGTCTAAAGAAGTTTTCTCAACGAGTTGGGTTAAAGTTGATGGACTCGAGTATGAAGTTGGACTCGTTGTTTGCTGTGCAATGGAAGAAGATATTCCAGTGTTATGTCAAATAAGTGAAATATTGTTGGTTGAAGATGACATTGTTTTGTTGACAAAAAAATCTATTCACAGAGACTTTTGATGAACATCTTTGTGCATTCAGAGTCTTAATAACTGAGGAAAGGTGCATGATAAAAATGTCAGAACTTAAGTTTCAGAAACTGTTTTGTATTCAGAGCTCATACAGTGTTGATGATTTGGGATTGTATATTGTACCTTCATTCTCAATGTTTTAATTTACAGAGAAGACAAAAATAAATGTCACTGTTTGAAAAATACTTTGTTTATTAGAATTCATTCATACAATTAATTTGAACACTTTGTAGTGTAGATAGCCTCACTCTTAAGGGAGTGAAACTAACACTAGCCAGGTAGTAAAAAAAAGTGTTGTAGCAGAGTTACTTGTCTAATCCCTAAGTGTTATTTTAACTCTGTTTAGCGAGTTGAAAAGAGAACTCTCAGTGTTAAATGTTTAACTATTTTAAAAGTGTTTATATTGCTCCACTTAAGTGTGGAGCAATATAAACCCTGAAAAAGGGTTGAAATCAACTCTGTAGGAGTTAGTTCAACACTGGTCTTTTTGCTGTGTAGACTGTATATTAAGATGAACAAGCAGCAGCCGCCTGGGACTGAAGCCAAAACATTCAGTCGATGACTAACCCTGCCTCCTCCATGATAACAGAAGGGTTACAGTTTAAATACACGTCCAATGTTTGTCAAACCCGGAGTCTGCCATGTTGTTATCACGCTGATTGATGTCACAGTTTTGTTTTTTTGGATAATAAACACTTTGAATTAGTTATCGATGCAGAGCGTAGAGAGCGGAGGCAACGTCATGATTGACAGCTCTGTTAGCAAATGCTGCTTATTTCAACAGATTACAAGAGATGAAGAACACTTTTATGCATCCCTCATGGGTGAATTAAATTGTACACTTCCACACTTGTTTTGCACCAGGACTTGAACTGTTGATCCTCCGCATCCCAACCCAAGTCCTTACAGACGGATCCACTGCCTCTACAGGAAGAGGAAATCTAAGGCAAGAGACAATGTGACAAAAACTAACAATAGTCATTGAAGTTTTCAAAACCATAAGTGTCAACCCCAAATCGACACAAGAATCAGTTCTGCTTTGGACTATACTGGTAACGTTTTATCAGTAAGTATAATGTGAGCTTCGGTTGGCAGACGGGGGGGGGGAAGCGTCAATTCTGCAGATATGTCTTCGCTCCAAATAATGTCAGCGTCAGTCACAGAGGTATTTTGGCTTATCTTACAACAAAACGAGACGGAGATGTGTTGTCCATATAGATATACAGTCAATGGGACATACAGTTCTACTATACAGCTAGCAGGCAGTATAAACTTAGGAAATACCTGTGAGACCACAAATGTGCTTTTTTTTAAACCCAGATTACACCTGTAAGATGATGTGACATGCTAATAATGGAAATTTTACATATATTAGTGTTGTATATATCTCACCATACTATGGCAAAATGACTAAGCTCATTTCTAAATGTTTCCATCTTTTAACTTTTTTAAAGGCTCTCTTAAAAATACGTCAGGATTCATCTTATCGGCCTACTCAATATTTGATTTTACCTTTAAATGATATCTGAATATAGTTAATGTTTTGCAATTAAAATGAGCTGGTATCGGACTCTTAATTGCTTGTAGGTTTCACCTTAATAATCTTGAATAAAAGTTGAGTTATGGAACTTTATTAGAAAAATATCGCATATTAAAGTTGATTTAAAGCAGATATGAAAATAATCAAAGTGCTCAACAAAAAAGTTTATTTCCAAAAGCAAATTAGAGTAGAGATTCTAGCTCCTCTCAATGACTCAGGTACAAGTTAAGACCTGCAGTTTGGCTTCACTGGGAGAATAGAGTATTAACACAAAACCCATTTTCTTGGACTTTTACAGTTCCAGACACAAGAGATCGTCACCTGCAGGTCCTGACCCAGGCTCCACCTCAGCCTGCACCCCTGGCCTCTCACCTGTGCAGCCTTCCAAAACAGCAAGCAAACCTCTCTACTGGTCCTCACCCTCTGCCCTGACTTCTGCGTCAGTGTGAGCTCCATCTTTCACCCCTAAACTGTCAATCACCCGCAGACACTTTGCACTGTTCTCCACTTCAGGCAGCAAAACCAATTAGCGTCTCTGACAGTCGGCTGCAGAGCTTCTCCAAGTTTCCACGTTCTATTTTTATTTTCCTCTCCCCGTGACCAGGAAACAATCTCATCCATTGACCCGTGTTAGCTCAGGTCAGGCGGTGAGAAAATGCTGCAGGATACCGCAGTGTGGTTATGATTTATTTGTCCACTGACTGTCCAAATCAGATCCTGTTTGTCCTTTTTTGTTGTTGTTCAGAGAGGCTGATTAGTCTCTCTTGGGGTTTATCGCCAATCAGACAGATTTTACTGACTTAATTTTCACAGCAAAAATCCCAGAGAGGATGTACCAATCAAAGCGAAATCACCAGCAGAGTTTGCGTGAGCCCCTAAATGGAGAAGACCCCCGTGTAACTGTTAATTTCCTTTAGCAGCATGTGTCCGTTCTATTTGCATATGAAATCTGTGTTATTGTTCTCCGATGAGACATTCAGCTCTGGGGCTTTTAGAAAACACAAGTTCCTACTTCTGAGTCCATCTGGAAAACATTTGAGTCACTTGTGCAATTTGTTCAAATGGCAAAGCAATGAGATGTAAGAACAAACCGATTATAAGAGCATCCTTTGATTTCCTCATTTCTTTAACATTTAATTTACCGTGAGAAGGCAGGCTGGATTTCTAAACTACTTTAATATATTTTAAATATGGCTGTCTCAAGTTAATTGCAATAACATTACAGTCAGAAAATAACGCATTGATGTTTTTTTAATCGCTTTAAATCACGTTATTTTGTCTCTTCAGGCACACCGTAGATCCCTTTAGCTATTTTTATTTACTCCTTGTAAAGTAGCGAGTGTCTTTTTACGTGGTTAAGTTAATGTTGTAACTTTTGATCTCCTAGAACAGTGGTTCTCAACTGGTGGGTCGGGACCCAAAAGTGGGTCTCTGAACTGTTTCCACTTTGTACCGTCTGAGGTCCAAACTGCACAATTTTTCATTAAATAATATCTGATTGAAAAGTTGAGAAATGTGGGTTGCCGTTTTTCATGAAGGAGTTGGTGGTGGGTCCTGAGGCTCGATCAGTTTGAGAACCAATTTACTAGAAGATCCTCATTTTCTTTCAAAATAAAAGACTGAAAAGCAATTCAAAACAGGAAGTAAATTACCGTATCTTGAGACAGTACAAAATACTAAATAAAGGAATAACAAAAAACTTCATGAAATTCAAATGAACAGAATGTCCAACATGCGATAAATCAATGCAATTAACCGTGATTAAATATTGAAATTCAGTGATTAATCGCTATTAAACAAATGAATGATTTGCAGCCCACACACACACTGTTTAAAATCCTTTCATGAAAACAAACTTGTTTTGCATTTTTTCTGAAATCAGAATTTCCATGAAAATACTTCCATCTTCTTTCACCTGCGCTCCATTCAGAGGGTGTTTGATGTCTGAAGGAGATGTTTTTGATGTCTGTCGGCATGGCTGTAAGCAGCTATAAGGACACCGAGGTCTGGACTTCTGTCATATTGTTTTTAAAACAAGACAGCAAGAATTGTTACCAATCAATGTATGAAGCGCTAGATGGCTTTTACTTTGAAAATACTTATACAGAAACACTACAAAGTCACATCCTGCCTACACTGCCTCTGTGTTTGTCGCTGCACTCACCGCCTACGTGTGAAAAATAAACTTTGCAGGTGAGCAGAGAGAGAGAGAGAGAGAGATTACAGTACACATCACAGAGACAGCCTGACTAAAATATGAAAGACAAGATGATATAATGGACTACAGAACGCATTTACAAACTTTTCAGAAAGTCCTTGGACAGAGAACTACAATTTGTCTCATCAGCTCCTTTCTTCACTTATCTTGTCATACACTCATCCACCATTTGTCATACACTCATCCACCATTTACCTTTTTTTTATAATACTTTCATTCCTTTGTTAATGTCCTCAACCTCTCCCACGCTGTACACAGTTTCTCAACATGTGATTTCATTATACATGTCTTCTCTGTTTTTTTCTTCCAGCCCACTCAGTTTATTAACTCGTTAATATGCATGCTATCATTTGGAAAAACAAAATTATTCACTGGCATTTTGACTCCAGCCTTATATACAGGAAATGCTAATTTTTCATTCATTTATTATTAAAGTTTGTGCTTTCCAATTTGAATTGTTAATCCTCCTTAGCTGAACATTAAAGCTTTTTATACTTTAATACTGTTTACATACTCCTCTGTCCTCACAATGCAAATTAGTGTTCGCTCAATATTTTTATTTTCAATATTTGGCGTCGCCCTGTGTCACTCGTGGACACACTGAAATAAAAATCAAATGCTTCACTTACATCTTTTTTTATTTTCTCACCTCCCTCCCATTGCACATAACAATTTATTTTTGTTAGACTAACTTTACGCATTTCAAGAGTTGTGCAGAAATGCTGCTAAAAAGATTACATTCTTTTAGTTGATTTAAAGCTCCAACTTTTCCTATTTGTCATTCTCTCCTATCTCGTTCTCTCCCTTTCTTTCTTTTCCTCTATTAGCAGGCCCCAGCAGGCTGATAGCAGGCTTTCAGTCAGAGAGGACAGAATAGTGATGTTTCTATCAGCAGACAGACGACTGAATGAACTTCCCGTTGTGAGACTGAGCGTCTGAAACCATATCAGCCCTCCTCCTGCTCGCCTTCCTGCCCTTTTAACCTCCCTCTTTTATTTCTCCTCTCTCCATGGCTCCCGTCAGCCTTTTGTCTCGTTCTGCCTCCCCATCTCAGTCTGACTTTTTTTAAAATTTTCTCTACAAACTGTTGCAACTTTGTCTTATTGTGTGTTGCAGGAACAGAGAGAAAAAAGCTCCATGATAAAACAGCAGAGTCCTGTTGATCACCATTTCTGGAGACTCGTTGGACTGATTGTTGGAGTTTTGGGTGGTGGTGCAATTTATTCTCAGAGGGAGCTGTTGTTCAACGTGCTGAAGCAGATCTTCTGACCATTTGCTTTGCAGATTTGCCAACACATTCACGGCCTGACATATTATATTCTCCATTTCCTGTAAGATTATGACAGTGAGACTCTGGAAACTTGAAAAAAAAAATCAACCACATGTGAAGTCCTCTTTGAATCTGAGAGCTTCACTTAAACTGGGTTTGAATAAGACTTTTTATTTTAGGTTAAGAAACATCCTGAATAGGGATACTCACTCATGTCCGACTAAATGCAAAACTTGTTGGTTTGTGGACGTAAAAAGGTCAACCGGAAGAAGGGTCGCTAGCTGAAAGAGGGTACACTGCCACCTACTGTAAAGAATCAGATGTATTTCCGTCAATTATTTTATTCTCCCTCGGTGCTTGTGCTTATACTGGTACAAGAACAATTGTCCAATTAAATGAGCTAATCCAGCTGGACTTATGGTCTAGTAATGGTCCTACTCTCCTCACTCTATTACCCGGATGTAAACAAGCACAGTGAATGGATAGCATCTCGTAGGAGTAGTACAGTATTTGATCAAGAAAACTGAGATATGTACTTATGTTTTCTGTGTCAGGTTGAGCTGGCTCATCAGCCGCAGCAATGCATAACCACAGTTAGCACTTGCATGTGGATGTTAACGTGCAAGGAGGACTGAAGGCTGTCAGTGCTAGCACTGCTAGCCACACTCAGAAATTTTAATATGTGACCACACCTGCCATTAGTGCCTCTCATCCTATTGGTGTGTGTGTGTGTGTGTGTGTGTGTGTGTGTGTGTGTGTGTGTGTGTGTGTGTGTGTGTGTGTGTATATATATATATATATATATAAACCCAAATTATACTGGGTATAATTGCAAATTATACTATATATATATATATATATATATATATATATATATATATATATATATATATATATATATATATATATGGGTGTGGCCCCCTCCTGTGTTGAACAATTATCACCTGAAGAAGACCTCTGGTCGAAACGTAGTGATCAATAAAACCTTCCTTTTTTTCGCGGCAATTGAGCAAGTGTCTCAGGGCCTATCTTCTTTCTCAGTTTTGATATTTTTGCACTGCCCTGCACCTACGTGATGTGCATGGAACTACTTATTTTTCTAAGCCAAATTCTGAAAACCATATATCTGCTGGTACCCTTACCTGCAGACTATATATATAAATTGGACTCAGTTTTGACGGTTTCCTGAATATTAGCTTACTTTACGACTAGTCGGTCAGTCTGAATTTATATTTCCTTTGAAGTGATTAGAAAATAGTTGCCTATAAATCACTTGTTCTGAATGTTAAATAGCCTACCAATTAGAATCTTTGATGCTAAATCGGTCACAGTTTTGGTCCAAACTTGTGAAATGGGACTTCCTTCGATTTTAATTGACAGTATTCAACAGAAACTTGTTGTGTTTCATCCAAAAAAAAAAAAAAGAAATCAGCCGACATTTTTCTCCAGGACTGTAGAAGGTCAGAGGTGTCCTTTCAGCCCCGTTTTTCGAAATTCATGTGCATATTAATGACCAGTTCTGACATGCCACATTACCTCCAGGAAATACCTCACAATTGATTCTCGTCACAGAAAAATCTACGTTATTATCTAATCTGTTTTGGTTGATCTACATTCGGCTCTGATGACAAAGTGTTTGGAGAAAACGCTCTGCTGCCGTGAGTGCAAATAGATGTGAGCAGCCTGAAGTGATCCTAATCAATTCAGCAAAGACCCAATCTTCAAGCGGCGTAAACATGCCGGCTCAGGAGACTGGAGGAGTGATTAGATTGCCTTGAAATTTAATTTGGGTTTCAAAAGTCAAGACATGAACCAGACAGAGCTGCCTTTGTTCTTTATGAATCAGACCAAAACAATGTGCTGTATGACAGTGCATGTTATTAATGATTTTAACTTTATTATTATTTATTCCCCTCTGTGTCAGATCATTGTTGAATGTTGTTTGTCGTATGTTGAAGTGTCAGTTTTTCCTGTGACTCCCTGTGTTTTTGATCCCTGTGTTTTTTAGTTGGACATTTCTTTGATAGTAAGTTTGTTTTACCTTTTTGCCGTTTTGTTTTAAGATAAATAGTTTCTTTAGTTCTGCACTTGGGTCCACCTCCTTTTGTTTTTCTACAACTGAGACATGTGTACGCAACGGCGCTCCAGATACTGTCAACTTGTAAACAAACCAAACTGTAAAAATCAGAACGAGGGCTATAGCCTACATCCGATGGAAACTGTAGAGCACCAAATAACTGTAGTGACCTGAGGGATCTGTGACAAACTACATTTGGTCAGTTATCCATCTAAGAAAGCCCCTATTGTCTTTTCCACTGTCAAAAGTTGGGAATGATATGAAAATATCCATTCCCTAACATTCTCATTTTTTGCTACCCTTCCCACACAATGGGCCCATATTTAAATATCCTGTGGATTTCGAGTGACTAGTTTAAAGGCTGTTTTTTTGACAATAATGTCAGAATAATGAGCACTGCCCCATGGATGGCCTTGGAGGGGCAGACCTTCCTTGGTATCGTTGGAGAAGAGGGTGTACTGAGGGAACTGGATGGTCGTGTGCGGAACAAGAAAGTGTTCCAGCTTGGAGGATGACTGCAGAGGGGGTTGCATGGACACCCAAGGCAGTGCCAGACAAAATGTAAGAAGCTCCAGAGTGTCTACAGAAAAGTTAAAGACTACAACAGCCGGAGTGGCATCCAAAGAACTGGAAGTTGTTTGACCTTAGACACTGTTGACTGCCACAGACCGGCTAGCATGGGAAGAGAAGGGAGGAACTGATATGGCAACCTCTCTGCTGGAGATGATGATGGGGTCTGCTCGGTAGCTACCGGGGGAGAAGCTAAGCAATGTTGGCCCATACCGGCTACAGGGGGCAGGCTAACTACTACTGCGACTGATGGCTGTGAATCAGTGGTGCGGAGCCGCGTCTCCAAATCTGAAACCCTCGCCTCCAAACCTAGAAAAAAAACTACATTTAATACATGTAGCATTATATGTATAAGAGGACAAGGTGTATCTGACACACAAAGCAGGCGAGGGAGAGGCAGAAAAAGAAGCCTAAAATGGCATTTTAGCTTTTTGTAGCTTCTCCCATGTTTTCATACATCCATAGATACTTTATTGATCCTGAGGGAAGTTTCATTGTAATGAAACAAAATGTGATTTCGTCACTGTTCATTGCAGCAAACAAAATAAGCCTCATGCTTGCCATTCTGATGCATTTATTTTAAAGTTTATGTTCAACAACCTGAAAACCACATTGTGTTTCTTCCATATGAAAGTTGATTGTTTTTTTTTGTCTCAGAAGTCTTCGCTGCATCCTTCAAACAAACCATCTGCTTGTTTGCTCTGTCTGAAGGTCTGTTACATAATAGGTTGTGATTTCATGGATGAATTTTTCTAAACGTATCGTCATTTTGCCTGACTGGTTAAAACGGCTTCTTCCTGGAAGTTTATGTTTTTCAAATATACAGAAGAACAAATTATTTGAATCTCAAAAACTGAGAAAGAAGGATAAAAACTGGATACATAAAGATTACTAGTTTTATCAGGTGTTTCATATTAAAAGCTGTAGAATCTGATATACTGATGTCTCATGACGATGTCTTGTGATTTTCAAAACCTTTTC
The DNA here is from genome assembly GCF_963930695.1 of Labrus bergylta. Classification (NCBI taxonomy): domain Eukaryota; kingdom Metazoa; phylum Chordata; class Actinopteri; order Labriformes; family Labridae; genus Labrus; species Labrus bergylta. The sequence goes on along the minus strand of NC_089198.1, from coordinate 9,760,148 downwards.
TGCACTAGCATTTAATGAAGATTGTGAAACACACATTTGTTTAAAGCACCAGAAGTTAAAGTAGATACATGACAAACCTAATTAGAAAGGCTCTTAGAATAATTGTACCTACTAAAATTAAAAAAAATCTGAAGATTGGATTTTTTTTGTCATGCACAGATAACTTTTCTTAATCAAACATCAGTATATTTTTGATGAGGAGATAGGCGTATTATATATATAAGATATAAGTGTATTTATAGAGCACTATTGAGTCAAAGAGCAACTCAAATTAATTTAAACAGTAGAAAGAAGGAGAATTAAAGATTTAATCGATCAAAAAAGTAGACTTTTAAATACAAAAACAACCACGCAATTTACCACTTTCACTATACTGAATGCAAACAGCAGCCCTGCTTAAATCATCACCCTTGCTTAGGCCTAAGTCTCAAAGTTGCTTTTGAACACACCCTTAAGTCATCTCAACACACTGACTTGTTTTTATAAGGTCTCAAACCCTGTTGGGTTATTTTCAACTAAACTATTATTGAGCCTCCAGCTTTACACGCGGTATTTTATTCTACAATTCAGTTAGCAGACGCTTTTATCCAAAGCGACGTACATCAGAGAGTAAGTACAACACAAGCAAGGATCTAGAAAAAAGGGAACAATGTCAGTAAGAGCAAACGATCAGCTTTGAGTCTGATTGGACACACAGGTGCTGACAGGAAGTGACCAGAGGCAAAGCACAACTTTGTGGGCAGTTCTTGAGAGCTCTAATCAGTATAGAAACCATCTTATAAGTCGTCGTTATCAAACAAAAACCATCGTCACAACCATCATCATCATCAATAATATGGAGACCATCGTCATTAAGTTAGTAGGTATTCATGAAAGAGCTGGGTCTTTAGCTTTTTCTTAAAGGTGCAGAGGGACTCTGCAGATCACATGGAGTTTGGAAGTTCATTCCACCACCGGGGGGCGACAGAGGAGAAGAGTCTAGTCAGAGACTCAGGACCCTGTTGTGAAGGTTGGATCAGACGCCTTTCATTGGCAGAGCGTAGAGGGCGGGAGGGAGTGTAGACCTGGATGAGAGAGTTAAAGTAAGGAGGAGCCATTTTAGTCACTGTTTTGTAAGCGAGCATTTTTTGGGTTCTTGAACCCCTAGAGCCTGTTGCTATGGGAGGGTGAAGAAAGACACATTGCAAAAACAGCCAAGTTCAAGGAAGGGAACTTAAAATTAAAGTTTTGATGTGCCAAAAAAAAGCTGATATTTGTAACTTGAGCCTTCGGCTGATTGGCAAATATTCTCAGTCCTGTCACGGACCAGGGGTCTAACTTTTCATGCATAACTTTGAGGGCTGGAGAGGGTTTCTATAAAACCTAATCTATCAGATGCTGATAATAAATTGCATCCAGAGCATTCTTGGCTCTAACATGCAGCTGCTGATTCTCATCGAGTTCGGTGTTTTTCGCATCATCTCGTCAACATTGCAGCCTTTTTGTTCAAAGACTGATGCCATTAAGAATCAACAACTGGGGCAAACAGACACTTTCACTTAGGTTTTGTTCACTCAGCTCAAAATTTTCTTTACAAATGCGTCCTATATCCTGCAGAGATGGGAAATGCTTACTGATAACTCATTTCAACAGGGCCAAATCTGCCCGGTGGGGAAATTAAAGTGTAGCCGTCAGCTCCGCCTCGACTTTGCTGCTTTCTGTGTGAACACACAAACGAGTAGAGAAAACCTATCTTGGTTTAAAAAGATCTATTTGCAAATACATTATTCATGTTCCCTCATGTAAGCACTAATATATTTTTACCTGCTGCTATGTTTAATTCATTACCTGCAGACATTTTTTCATGCCTCCATACTGCAGGGGAATAAATTGTGAGATATGTTGTGAGAGACTTCTCGGTGGCTGTTGTGTCCACTCAGACTGCATGCCCCGCACAGCACTAATGATTCCCTAAGCGCACAAATCCTCCTTACTCAAGCAGTAAATGTTTTTTCTGGGGGTTACCAAATTGGGCAAAAATGCCAGATGAAACAGGTGTCAGATTGTGGCAGATCTGTTATTGTTTTCCCAGACAGTCTAGTGTTTATGGCATCCACACTAATGGACAACTCACATCATCCTGACACACCTTAACAGCAACTATCTGTCAAAGTTTCTTGACTGTTATGTGGGCTGGAAGAAACTTCAGAAAAAGTTATGTTTTCTGTTCAAATATTGAAACTAATTGATTGCAAATGGGAGTTTCTCACAGGGAAACATTTTTTCCCATTGTGTCGATGGCAAAAAGGTTGCCAGGACCTTGCTTCATTGTTGCACCTCAGGATCATGGCTATACACTTTAAGTGAGTTTTTATAAGGTACAGTGTCTTTTATTCACAAGAGTAAAATGCTGGATCTTAATTCTGAGGACGTCTCATTGGGTTTTTATCCCAATTAAACAGGCGAGGTACATTGATTAATATTTAGTCTGCAGGAAAATTTGCAGATTAAAGGCGTCAAACGGAGAGCGAGGAAACAAACGAATCAATAATGTGGCTGAAATAAACCGAATATATATATATATTATATATAGATATAACACAAACATGTGACTCCTACATGTGTAAATATCAGGATGTAGGTGTAAGAAATGGGAGAGAAGCAAGAGACAACTGAGCCGCTTTAAAAGATCTGCAGAGAAAAAGATGTAGATCATTGTAAACTGAAGCCTCAGATGAGTTTGAACTCTCTTAAATCACAGATTTTGCCAACACTTTTTGGAAGGTAAAATCGTATGAACAGAAAGCACATTGTGTTTGTTCTTTTGTGTTTCATTATCAAATCCCATAAAAACAATGAATCCATCAAAAGCTTTTTCTTGATGCAACAAATGTTTTTGGCTCTTAGCCCCAGAGCTCCAGTAAAAAAAAATATACTATACTAATATAGAAAATACAGATGTTATTATTTTTCTTTTGTAGGAGTTGGTCAATTATTGAAAAAAATGTGTGCTGTTAAAACTGTGCAGGAACATAAACTCATTTATATATAAAAAGAAAATTGCTACAGTCCTCCAGATCAAGATGATTGTGTTCATATTCTTGCTTAAAGGATCTGGAGTGTTGGAATCCTCAGTGAGGGCTGGGGATGGATTTTGCACGTCCCTTCGACTCTCTAACATGTTAACTAGTTTGCAGCTTCCTGTTTGGTGCTGACGAGACCATTCCTATTGGTTTTGGACGTCATTGAAAAACACAGTTTGCATAAATCAAGATTACAAAAAGACCTGGGATAATATCTAACATGTTTGATTTTATGGTAACATCAAAACAAGAACAAGACTGCCTTCAAATTGAGTTTCATGAGCCCCTTACACCAAACGACTAATCACAGGAGCGCTTCCTAACTCCAGATAAACACATGATTTTATTCTTCTTCTTATTATCATTTTTTCTGTGACTTTACAATAGTTTAACATTTTTTTATTAGATGCAGAGCCAGTATCCTAAAGAAGCACCTCAATGAGAGAAATGTGTCTCAAATAGACTTGAATGCTTAAGAGTTTCAGGATTACATGTCGGTCTATGTTTCAAACAGAATGTCCGTCACACTAACCCATAAAAGAAAGCTGACTCCACTTTGCCGATTCAAGGCCTGCACCCTCTTCCTTACAGCTCCCCACTTAACTGATAAGAGTTTGCAGAGGTAGCCAATTGTTATGATAGCAGGGCTATAAGCCGGCTCTGCAGTGATATGTATCAGAATGAGCACGGGCTCCTCTCAGACGGAGGATACGCTGGGAATACTTCAGAGCGAACATGAAGAGTTTAAGGATGAACACAGAAACGTGTGTGTCGTCTGCAGGCGGCCGTGTTTGAGGAGTTGTCCTCTGCTGTTATTTCTGCATCTCTCCAGGGACTCTTATGTTTCCATTAGAGATTAAAACCATGTTATATCTTATTGAGAAATAAGAGAAGAGTCAGGTGAACTGAGGCTCTGAAACTTTGAGACCAATCTGATAATTATTCTTGGATTATCATTGGTAATCCAAGATGGCAGCACATCAGCTCTGTCTCTGTGAGATTTTAATGTAGTTTTACTTAGTTTTACTTTGGGACCATTTCTTTTAAACCTGCTTCACTTCGCTCTCATTGCCTTACTACATGGATTCATTTTGTAAATCTGCTTGGATTATTACTCAGTTTTGCCTTGCTGGCGTTCTCCACCTGCAGCCTGCGCTCACCTGCTCCTACCTGCCTACCTGCCTGCCTACCTGCTATCACTCCTAGCCTGGGTCAGGTACCTCTCTCCCCACTCTGCTCTCCTGCTCCTTGCCCCTGCGACATGGCGCCTCGTAGCCCCGCTACTTGCGATAGCATGCTGGGGCTACGCTGGCAACCCCTGTGCGAGTGAGCCGGGGAGACTGCTCTCCTCTCTGGTTCTACTCAGCTTCCAAACCCAACTTCCAAACATGTACTTCCCGTATCAACTCGATACAATCACAGAGTGGAACTGCTACTAGTTAGCCTGCTAAACTGTCTATCGGTTTGATGTGTTGCTATGTGCTTAAAACATGTTTCATTGTTCCCTCGAATGCTCTTTTATTTTCGATTGTGTAACTCAACCAAAATGTTTAAATCACGGTGCTTCATTGCGTTGCTGTTATTGTTATCTGGCGATGTTCAGTCTAACCCTGGTCCTGATTTTAATTGTATTCAAACTGCTGCTGGTCTGGGTATTATTCATTTAAATGTCCGTAGTCTTCTACCTAAAATAGACTTTGTTAGAGTTTGGGCACAGACAACTGATGCTGATGTAATTGTAATTTCTGAGAGTTGGTTGAACAAATCTGTTAATGATAGTGTTGTTTCTATTAATGGTTACAATATAAGTCGTGCTGATCGTGTTAAACGTGGTGGTGGAATAATTGTGTATTCTAAATGTAAATTCCACACTAAAGTATTGGTCAAGAAGTCAATACCTAATCAGTTTGAAATTCTAGCTTTACAGGTTGAGTTGTCCAAGGGCTGTCATATTACTGTTGTTGGTTGCTACAGACCTCCTTGTGCAGCTAAGGAAACCTTGTCCTCCTTATCTAATTTTCTTTCTAAATTATCTGACAACAAGATAGCCCTCTGTGGTGATCTCAACTGGGACTGGCAGTCACCAGCCTCAAATGAATTTAAAACATACTGTAACTCAATGAATTTTACACAGTTAATTGATTCTCCCACTCGTCCAAACCATAAGTGCCCAGACAAATCTACTTTAATTGATTTGTTTATTACTAATAATCCTCATAAGTATACATCTGTAAGTGTACTTCCATATGACGTGAGGGACCACTGTGTTATTGCAGGTGTCAGGGATACTAGAATTCCAAAAGTTAAACCTCGTTACATCACAAAACGTGATACAAAACACTTTAGTGAACAGGCCTACAGATTTGATCTTAATTTTGCAGATTGGAGCAGGGTCTCCTTAATACCTGATGTTGAACTAGCCTGGTCTTATTTTGCTGAAATGCTTTTGTCAATCATTGATAAACATGCCCCTTATAAAAGGTATAGAGTTAAGGGCAGGGAAAATCCCTGGTTCTCTGAAGAACTGTCTAATTTAAACCAAGAAAGAAATTATTATTGGGCAAAAGCAAGAAAGTTGAACACTGATGCTCTCTGGGCTACTTTTAGATGCTTAAGGAATAAATGTACTACCTTAGTCAAGAAGGTCAAATCTAGCTATTATCTTGCCCTTACAACTGAAAATTTAAATAACCCACGGAAATTCTGGCAGACAATCAAATCTCTATCTCCAAATAACTCCTCTAGTCTTCCAACTTGCATTGTGTCAGAGTCTGCCACTATCCACGATAGAGCTGAGATGCTCAATTGTTTTAATAAGTATTTTGTTTCTTCTGGTTTTCTTTTTGATAAAGTAAATACACCCTCTACTGCACTGGCTCCACTTGCTATTGCTGAGCCCCTTTTGGATAATGAATTTAACTTTAGACCCTTCACTGTTGCTGAAGTACATAAAGCTGTTAAAAAATTAGATTAAAAAAACCCACCAGGGCCAGATAATATAGGTTTTTATTTTTTAAAACACAGATTTTATTGCAGAGCCACTGACCTACATTTTTAATTTAACTCTAACTAGTAAGAAAATCCCCAAAATATGGAAAACGGCTCACGTTCTTCCCCTCTTAAAAGGTGGTGAACCGTCGAGCCTCAATAACTACAGGCCTATTTCAAATCTGTCTCCTTTAGCCAAGATTTTAGAAAGCCTGGTTAGTGATCAGTTGAAGGATTTCTTGAGTCTTAATGAAATGTTATCTTGTTATCAATCTGGTTTTAGAAAATCACACAGTACAGTCACAGCAGCTACTAAAATGGTAAATCATATTTTTATGGCCCTGGATAGCAAAAAACACTGTGATTGTCTTTTTTATTGATTTTTCCAGGTCGATACAGTGGACCATGATGTATTATTGCATAGACTGGCTAATATTGGATTGTCTAATTCTGCTGTTGGTTGGTTTTCTAACTATCTTTCAGACAGGACTCAATGTGTTGAAATTGATGGCTGCTCCTCTGGTACTTTGGCTGTCCACAAGGCTCTATATTAGGTCCCTTGTTGTTTACTATTTATATTAATGATTTGGGGAAATATGTCCAAAATGCAAATGCCCATTTTTATGCTGACGATAAAACTAAAATGATGATCTTCACTAAATCCAGGGACAAAACTAACTGTCGGCCCACTCTATTTACATTTCAAGGTACTCTTATTGAGACCGTTTCCACTTTTAAATACCTTGGTATCATCATTGATGACAATTTGTCTTTTAAACCCCATATCGAGAACCTGGCAAAGAAACTAAAGGTGAGATTGGGCTTTTATTTCAGTCACTCTAAAGTAGGCTGGCCTTCCCTGTCAGCTCATAGGCTTCTTCACTGGTACACCTTCATTTATAAAGCAATTACTGGACTACTCCCTTCATACCTCTGCACCTACCTCACTTTTAAATCAAATCCATCATACAGTTTGCGCTCTCTGGACTTTCTATCTACGTCAGTCCCCAGAACTCGTACTGAGTTTGGGAAGAGGGCCTTCATGTACTCTGCTCCCTCCGCATGGAACAGTCTTCAAAAAACACTCAAATTGCAGGAACTCATCACTATTAATGATTTTAAAACTTTTTTTAATGGTTCATTTTGGAGTGTGTAAATGTTTCACTGCATAGTATTTTATCATCATCACATAATTGTTCTTTTAGTGTGTATTGTGGTGTTGTGTTTTGTTTTTATTTAACATGATCTTGTCCTCCTTCTCCTCCTCCTCCTCCTCATTCTTCTTTTTCTTGTGACTTATTAAGGGATCAAATACTAAGCAGAGGTATGGACTGGATGGGATTTGGGTGTTCAAGAATCGGCTGGAGGTGGCTCCAAGAAGTCCAGGGCCGTATTCACAAAGCCTCCTAAGCACTAAGTTACTCCTAGTGACTAAAATCTAAGAACTTTCTTAGAATCAGGACATTTTCTAAGAATTACCCCTCAAAGTTAAGACTAGATCCCTGTAAAGATGAAAGTTATTCACAAAGTGTCTCAGCCCCTATGAAGAGTTTCTCAAGCTGAGGAGAAACTGGAGAAATGTTCTCCAAACACTTCATGACGAGTGTTTTTGAATCATAGTCGAGCGGAACAGACAAAAAAGATTTGTGCAGACATTTCAATCCATCTGACTTTTTTTCAGTTGAACGTGAGACATGCATGTTGAGTTTGTCTACATGAGGTTACCTCCACAGGTTCATCCAATCACTATAAGAACCTTTACCTGCTGATGTACCGATCAGCATGTGAAGAAGATGCTGCACATATGGGCATGTGATTTCAAACACCTTGTAGGCTTGTATACTTTTAAAGTATGTCTAACAATTTATCACACAGATGCTCATTTCATAGTTTTCATAATTACACAATATTTGACAAGATTAGATTGCATTGGATCAACCAATCACAACTTCTGAAAAAAGTTGTAATATATACTAATATAAAAGTTCTGTCTCTTACTCTAGTTGCTCTGAGAATGTTCCTAAATCACTCTTAAGATAAAAATCCTTGCTAGGATTTTTTAAGCTAAGTCAGGAGCTCTCTGAGAGGATTCTCAGAATATTTGTGAATACTGGCCCAAGTGTCTTGTTCTTTATTTGGTATCTCTTAGAACCCTGACTAGCAGAAACAAATCCCAAGTATTAGTACTTGACTCATTATCAAGGTCAAAGACATGACATCATTTTAAATGTTAACATATTTAATGACCTGTTCTGTGGGCACGGACACCAGATCCAGCCAATGGCCTGAATAAAAGAAAAAAAGTTATTTATTGATGTCTGTATTTCAAACATGTAAAAAATAACAATAGTTGGAGTTGAAAATATATTTGAAAAAACAAATGCACGACAAAAAGAAAAGGCAGGTCTGTCATTCGGCATCAATCGGATACAACAATGTTTTTTTAAGCTTGGATAGAAGAAAAAAGGAGTGACGAGGAGCGATAGTGAACACTTCCCTTCATGCTATAGGTGGGCAGATAATTAAGTCAAACTCTGACTTCAAACTCTTCAGAAAGAAACTCGTCAGACGCTCAGATTACAAACTGAAACGGGTGCTGGGTAATTTACCAGCAGCCTGATATGAGAATAAAGAGAAGATGACAACACGCCGAGGACCCCCAGTCAAAACACAGCTTTCATCAGTGCTGCTGTTTGATCTCTTCGGTCATTTATCTGTTTGACAGATAAAGTTGCAGCATCTGACAGACTTTTTTTTTCTGTATCTATAGAAGAAAAATGCTGTTATCTTTCATTAATGCAGCTCATGCAGGCAGACTGCTGCGTCGATGTATGAAGTATGAAATTTTCAGACTTGTCCTTTTTTTCCTTCAAGGTTTCTTGACAATACTTGTGCAAGGTTTCAATCAGAGCATTTGAATTTCACTACATTTTAAATCAAGGTTCATCCTCCTCGATTTAGTCATGCTAACTTCGTTCTCCATAAAATACACACTTGCTTGTAGTTACCGGGGTCCAGACCAGGACTTGATTTATGCCTCCGAGATCCAGACTGGCACCCATTTGACTGAATCCAGCACCTCTTACACAATAACAATCTCTACATTCTGTGTAATATTTAATGTAATTATTTAGTCATTATTTTATTTTGCATTTCAATTATGGGGAAGTATCTCCTTTTCCAACTTATATGCATTTAAAACTTTTATTTATTCATTTATTTTTAAAGAGGACGAGCGCGAGAGGTCAGATCGTGGTCAGGTCATGTTGGGACTTCTGAAGCGGGAGTTTGTGCATGTCGTGAGAGCTCAGTTGATGTTACACGCTGCGATTTGATCAAGGGTTAGGGTTAGGGTTAAAAAACAACAGACCTGTAAAATAAAGCATTATAGAGACCTCTTGCTTTTCCTAAGGGCAGCTCTTCAAAGGATGAGCACTGAGTGAAGAAACCTCTCATCCCAATTAAGCACCTATGCCCTACTAATAAGTCAGAAAACCTACCACATGGTCATAGTAGGGATGACCCAATACCAGTATTCGGCATCGGTCCGATGCTGCCTTTAAGTACTCATACTCGTACTCGTAAAACTATGCGGATACAACGGCACCGATACCACTTTAGGGCAGGCGTGCGCCTCTTTTCAGTTGAGCGCGTAGGCGGAGAGAAGCGAGATGTCAGCGGTGTGGAGATATTTCAGCGTAAATGTTGACGACAAAAGAAGAGCAGACTGCAAACTTTGCACTCCCCAGCCTTTTGTGCGTGGCTCACACACTACAGCTAGCTGTTAACGAAGGACTTTTGGCTCAGAGGAGTGTAGCTGACGCCGTGTCAGTCGGACGTCAAATTGTCGGACATTTTAAGCATTAGCCTACTCCCGTCTGGAAGACATTCAGCTGCAGCTCAACCAGCCCGTAAGAAGACTCCAACAAGACCTGCAGACGCTCTGGAATAGCACGTACTACATGCTACAGTCTCTCACCGAGCAGAAGCGGGTTCTGGGAATATTTGGCTCTGAATATGAACTCCCTGACAATCTTACAGCGCACCAGTGGACACTTCTGGAAAAAGCTTTGTCTGCTTTGGCTCCGTTTGAGGAGTTAACCCGAAAAGTGAGCTCGTCCGATGCTTTAGCATCAGATGTAATTCCGGCTGTGACCGTGCTTCAGAGACTTTTGACCAAAGAAACAGATGCGGATCAGGGCAGTAAGTACTCGTAACGGTACTCGGTATCAGTGAGTACCCAAATGTAAGTACTTGTACTTGTACTTGGTTTGCAAAAAAGTGGTATCGGTGCATTTCTAGTCCTTAACGACCAACGCTACCCAAACAGCATTGCCACCTTCAACAGCCCAGACTCTGTTGACAGGTAGTGACAAGGACCTATCCTGTACATGGCCCTTATCAGCCCCCCAAACCAACTATGTAGACCGATAAAAAGTCAGTATTAAAATACATAAAAGCTACAGTGCAGTGTTTTATTAATACAAAGAAGCTGTAATCGGTTAAGTCTTCAGCCTTCATCCTGAAATGAATACAGAGTGTCTGGGAGTTTGTTCCAGATAAATGAAGCAGAAAAACTGAACACTGCTTCTCCATGTTTAGTTAGGACTCTGGGGACAGAAAGCAGGCCGGTCTCAGGTGACCTGAGCGTCCTGGGTAGTTTGTGTTTCAGCCCTAAAGAAGATATAAACTCGAGAAGTTATTGCTACACTTGTCTACATTTTCATTAAAATTAATATTAAACTTTAAAGCATGCAGCCTGATCCACCAATCAGTCATGTCAGAGTCTAAACAAATCTACTCGTACTATCCTTATCTGTTCACGTCTTCTCCTCGTGCGGCAGGTTTTGATTCGATAAGATGAATCTGAATGAAAGTCATTCACTTG